>NC_139234.1:59253719-59370920 GCF_977018435.1 Lepisma saccharinum | reverse complement strand
ATGGGGAACAATTCTGTAAACTAAAAAAAGGAATTATAACTATTAAAAATTCCGATAGCAGGTGTTTGGCTTATGCGTTGGTTGTGGCAAGAGGTATTAATGTTTACAAAAATGAACCTAAAAAACGTTATCAGTATGTTAGACAACATAAATGTGTTATGGAAGAAGAAGTGGATAAACTGTGCAGAGAAGCTGGGGAAAATTTGAGTGGTGGTGGAGGAACTACCGAAATTCAAAAATTTCAGGACTATTTATTTGATTTCAAAATTACCGTATATAATGGATTTTCCGGGAGTGATGTGATATATGAAGGTCCTTTATTACCTAGGCGCGAAACTTTAAATTTGGTGTACATAAACAACCATTTTAATGTTATAACATCTCTTACAGCTGCATTCTCCGCTAATTTCTATTGTGAAACTTGCCATAAGAAATATGATCATGTTTCTAGACAACTAGGATGCTGTACAGCTGTTTGTTCACAATGCCAAGAAAAGCCCAAATGTACTGTTTCAGAAACCAAAATAAAGTGCACTGATTGTAACAGATTTTTCTATGGTCAAAAGTGTTACAATAATCATAAAACATGTTACAATAGAAAAAACTCTCTTTGTCAGACAGTAAAATGTTGTGAAAAATGCATGAAAGCGTATGCTATCCGTACAAACAGAAATCCTCATATATGTGGGGAGAAATTCTGTGTCAGCTGTAAAAATATGGTACCATCTGAACATCTATGTCACATCCAAAAAATTTATGGCAAACAAATATCTTCTCTTATATCAAAAAAAGCAATGTTTGTTTTCTACGATATTGAATCGAGGCAGGACACAAAACTAGAAGGCACTGAAAACAATTTTCTGCATATTCCAAATCTTTTGGTATGCCAAAATGTATGCTATAATTGCATTGAGAACAAAGATATGTCCCAATGGTGCAGTGTATGCGGGTAAAAACAGCACATTTTTGATAGTACAGAACCTGTTTACAATTTTCTGCAATTTGTTTCAGCTCACCGCACCAAAATTAACAATATTGTGTGTATTGCACACAATAGTAGAGGGTATGATTCGCACTTTGTACTGCAAACTATGATCGAAAAAATGAAATGGACACCGTCTGTTATCATGAATGGAGCCAAAATATTATCTTTGAAGATGCATAATATCCATTTCATAGATTCTCTCAACTTTATTCCAATGGCGCTCAACAAATTACCGAAAGCATTTGATCTCCCAATGTCCAAAGGGTATTTTCCTCATTTTTTTAATACTTTGAAAAATAAAGAATATGTCGGATGTGTCCCTGGTACTGAATTTTACGCTGTTGATTCTATGATGGAGAATCAGAGAACCAGTTTTTTGGAATGGCATAGTGAACAACAGAAAACAGGAGTAGTTTTCGATATGCAGAAGGAGTTGAGAAAGTACTGTGTAGAAGATGTTAATGTACTACGTGCTGCCTGTTTGAAATTCATGATCACTTTTGAAAAAGAAACAACAGTGAACCCATTATTGGAAGCCATCACCATCGCTTCAGCTTGTAATAAAGTATTCCGTAAAAGATTTTTGAAAGCAGAACATATAGGAATTATTCCTAAAAACGGATACAGATGGTGTGATATTCAGTCTATAGAGGCTATTCAATGGCTGGTATGGGAGGAAAAAAAACATAAAATCGAAATCCAACATGCAGCCAGAGGACCAGAAGTAAAAGTTGGAGGAAACTTGAAAGTAGATGGATATTTTAAAGATCAAAAGGGGCAAGAGCATGTATTTGAATATCAAGGATGCAGAACACATGGTTGTGTCAAATGTTTCCCTACTTCACGTACAGAACCTCTTCATGATGACCCATATGATACTTTGTCTTTTCGGTATGAAAGAACAGAAAATAAAATTACCAGATTAAAAGCACTTAACTACATTGTCCATGAGATGTGGGGGTGCGAATTTCATCAGCAGTTGAGAAATAACAAAACCATGAAACATTATGTTGAAAAACATCCGTTATCAATTAAAGCCCCCATAATTCTCCGGGAGGCGTTTTATGGTGGTAGAACTAATGCTACCAAACTACATTACACTGTGAAAGAAAATGAAACAATTCAATATAAGGATGTATGTAGCCTGTACCCTTATTGTTGCAAAGTTAAAAAGTTTCCACTTGGACATCCGGTGAAAATTTATGTGGGGGAAGAATGCCCCGATATTTATTCTTTTGAAGGGCTTGTCAAAGCAACAATACTTCCACCGAGAGATCTGTACCATCCTGTGTTACCATATCGAACCAATTCAAAATTAACTTTCCCTCTATGTAGAACTTGTGCCGATGAAATAAACCAGGCGGAATGTAACCATACTGCTAGGGAAAGAGCTATAACTGGAACCTGGGTTGTGGATGAAGTTCAGAAGGCAGTTCAAAAGAAATACAAAATTTTAGAATTACATGAGGTATGGGAATATAATGTTGAACAATATGATCCTGCAAAAAAATCAGGTGGTGTTTTTGCAGAGTACATCAATACATTTCTCAAAGCAAAAGTTGAAGCAAGCGGCTGGCCATTGTGGTGTATTGATGAAGAATCCAAAAAAAAATACATAGCTGACTATTTTGAAAAGGAGGGTGTGTTGTTGGATGAAAACAGAATATGTGCTAATCCTGGATTACGAAGCTTAGCAAAACTTATGCTGAATTCATTTTGGGGTAAATTTGGACAGAGAGAAAACCCTGGTCAAGTTAGTATTATCAACAATCCTAAGGATTTTTTCGATAAACTAGAAAGTCCCAATGTTGAAGTACATCAAGTTATACCTATAAATGAAGATATGTTGATAGTTCACTGGCAATATCTCGAAGAATCTGCACTTCCATTATCGACTGTAAATGTAGTTATTGCAGCATACACTACAACCCATGCACGATTAGAGCTTTATGAATATTTGGATACATTAGGCGAAAATGTATTGTACTATGATACCGATAGTGTCATTTATATTCAAAGGCCAGGTGATGTTGATCTGCCTGTTGGAGACTACCTAGGGGAGTTAACAAATGAACTAGAACTCTATGGGGAAAATGCTTACATCAGAGCATTTTCATCCAGTGGGCCGAAAAGTTATGCATTTGAGGTAGTAAATCCAGACAATACTAATGTTACTACTGTTTGCAAGGTGAAAGGCATATGTCTAAACCATAAAAACAGCAGCACAATCAATTTCGAATCACTCACCAATGCTATTCTCAACAACACCTCCTCTTTAACTTTACTCAACTCGAACAAAATCGTACTCACAAAAAGACATTCCGTTGTTAGTAAGCCGGAAATAAGGGTTTTTCAGGTTGTATATACCAAAAGAAAAAGATGTGCATCAAGTTTCGAGACTTTACCATATGGATTCAAACAACAGAAAACAGAATGAGTTAATTTTGTAATGCACTGGAATATATTTTTATTAGATTAAGTTAATGCTATCCTTAGGAATAGTATATCTGTGATTTGGTCAACATACAAACTGGATACCAAAAGAAATCTCATATTATATGCAAATGTTAAAGCTTTTCATTACCAAATCTGTTACTTAGTAAAAAATAAAATGAAAACCATTCATTTGAAACCATTTGCTGTCATTGAAATATAATTATGCAGCCGCTATAATTCTTTGCTTATTATCAGTGCAAATCTGATATTATGTTGTGCACTTTAATAATGGAGTGAGTGACTAGTTGACAAGTTGGTTCTTCGGTGCAAGGTTGTATGGTACAAGCGGCCTTGTGCCCCTCTCCAACTTAAAAAAAAGAGGCCCCCACAGATGGTAGCCACGTTGATGCCGTTGTGGGGCTTTCTACAAAAAGCTACCTGTACCAAGCCCGAAAACTTATTTTGAGATGGCGAGTATAAACTTTCCATGCCTGTTGACCTTTAGTTTCCTCAACACACATACCCAGTTGTAATCGAACCCTCGACCCCATTGGTTTCAAAACACATCTCTTTGTGCATAATGGCTAATCGAGAGTGGTAACGCATCTTTTAAAAAATTCGATACTATTATTTATTTTTTTGGTTTTAAAACATAGCATACATTAGTGGTAAAATCTTTGCATTGTAATCAAAAGGTTCCAGGTTCGATATTCGTTGAAACAGCTTTATGCATTACGGTTAATCGGGACTGCGTAAAAAACGCCAACATTAGCCCCTAGTGAAAATCGAACCCTCGACCCCCGTTGGTTGCAAAACTCCAAAATCACCCATTTTCTATTTGTGTATCAAGGATAATCGGGAATAGTAACTCACTTTTTAAACAAATCAATGTTATTCTGCAATTTGCCAGCATTGGAACCCAAAACCTTTTGAATACTAAACAACAATATCAGCTATTTTGTTTTGTTTTTGAATATCTGTTCGTGCTAATCGGGACTGATAACACACTTTTTTTTTTATTTAAACAGAAAATCATTATTAGGCACTTTGACAACAATTTCTATGTATATCTCCATCATGTCCAAATGCCACAAAAAAGGGGACATGTTCGCCAAAATGCAATAAATGGGAAAGAATTCTGTAAACTAAAAAAAAAATTATAACTATTAAATTAAAAATTTGCCAACATTTGGACTCGAACATGGAACAATTCGAACACTAAACACCAGTCACAGCCATTTTGTTTTGATTTTTAATATCTGTTCCTGCATAAATACTAATGGGAACTCAACACACTTCTTTTTTTTTATTTTAAAAACAACATCATTATCAGCCAATTTGACATTGTGAATCGAACCCGGGTACCTTTTCATTACAGCATAAACATCCTATTTCCAATTAGTTCATTTTCTCTTTGTGCACAAAAAGCTAATCGGAACTTTTAAACAAATATAATTGAATATCCAATTTTCACCAACATTGGGAATCGAACCCTCAACCACTTGGTTAAAACATCTCGCGGAATAAAAAACAACCCCGCGCGCGCCGCGCCGCGCCGTCCCGCCCCGCGCCGCGCCGCATCGCGCCCCGGTCGCCGCCGCCGCCGCCGCTAAACACAAAACGCGGCCGCCATTTTGATTTTATTGAAATACTATTTATGCACAGATGAACTAATCGGGACCTATAATGGCGGGACAAAACAATTGGCCTCATTTAACTACCTAAAAAATCGAACCCGCGACCTCTTCATTACCAGGCGACAACAATAACCACTAACCCAAGGCCGCCATATTGATTTTATTCAAACACTATTTATGCACAGATGGACTAATCGGGGACCTATAATGGCGGGACTAAACAATTGGCCTAATTTAACTACCTAGAGAATCGAACCCGCGACCTCTTCATTGCCAGGTGACAACATTAACCACTAACCCAACTCGATTTTCGAACTCAACCATTTTGTTGCCTTTATTTACACACAGGCTAATCGAGACCATTCAATATTGACATCGTCGCCTTGTAATCAAAGGGTCCCAGGTTCGATACTCGGTGGAGGCACATAGTGGTCCGAATCACCACTTTTCAACTCTAGCTCCAATCCTGATTAGTTTTGCCGTGCATAAAACGGACTTAAAAAAAAACTAACTCAATCTATCAATCAATCAATATTGACTCTACCAGGAATCGAACCCACGACGCCTCTTGTTTTACAGAGCAATAACCTTAGCCGCTGAGCTTTCGGGGTACAGCACCTTCGGCGCAATCTTTAAATCATTTATTCATGTCTTTCCATCATACGCAATGGTTGCGCGCGCATTTCCTCCACACACACACAAACATACGCACGTGTTAGGTTAGCATACATCAAGAAACAACGTGACAAATCCATTGACCCCCTCCCCCCACCGCTTCCGATGTCTTCAAGGTGATCAGACACGTTCTGCTGACTCAACAATAAAACCGCTCGTGGCCCGCTACACCGGATGTAACATAACACCAGCCGCATCAAATTTTTGCTGACGCGTAGGAACATAGTGCTGTCATTCTACTGGTATAAACCAACTTCGAGGCACAGATTTCTCCCAGATGTCAGAAAAATCTGCAGGTCCAGGAAGTAGCGATCCGGTATTCGTTTACAGAAGTGCGTGTGCTGTTTGTCTTGAATATTGAAAGCGAGTAATTTTAGGTCGTATTACGTTTATTCGGTGTCTGTACCATGAATAAGCGTGCCAAAGGTAAACATTCTTGTGTTGTTGCAGAGTGTACCAATTGGGGCTTTAAGGAATCTGGTACCACATAACATACGTTTCCAAAAAATCGTTGCGGTTAGCCCGAGAGCTGTAACAGCGACGAAAATAACCAGCATACGCACATCCAAATCTGTCGAGACGAAACAGACCTGTGTACAATCGAGACTACACAATATTCGGCGCGTTAATCTCTTGATGTCGTTGTCGTTATAGTTGAGACTTCAGTACATGAAAATATAAACGTATGTGCGACTTATTCACATGTTGTCTTGGCGCAACAAGGTTGTACTTGGTCATGACTTGGTCATGCAACTGTCCTTCAAGACGAAACGGGTGTGACAAAGGTTTAAATAATAAGTCGTTGTACAGATTTCTAATTCTTTGAATTCGTTCCTCGAAATAGCGACGAGTTTGACTCGTAATCATTGCTCAGACACGCGGTTGACCAGATTCGCCATCGAGCTGGCACGAGTTTCTTTGAATTTATTAAGGGATTACGCTTTCCCACGACATTGTATTTTATCCATTTATTATTTATTTATTAATTTCTAAAAAAACATATTTTGATGTTACGGTTTTTTAAACACAAATCAGTTTAGGTAGAATATTTCTGCAATTTTACCATAGTGTAAACTTAAATTTAAGCGAAAGCATATGTGCATCACTAGTTAAAGATTTTCACATCTACATCACCCATTTCCACCTCACTCAAGGATTATGTTCATTCATTTCAAATTGTACCAATATTTACAGCCGGGCCTCCCCGATGGCGCAGTGGTAGCGTCGTCGCCTTGTAGTCAAGGGGTCCCGGGTTCGATACCCGGTGGAGGCACATGGCACAGTGGTTCGGATCCCACTTTAAACCGTAGGTCCAGTCCCGATTAGCCTTACTGTGCATAAAGTGGACTTAAAACACCAACTCAAACCAAACCAATATTTACAGCTGAATGTGAACGCGAGTTCAGTGCCATGAATCTAACCTTTACTGAACAGAATGAGATTGGTTCATAGAATGTATCGCCAGAAATCAATTTCGCTGATATCCCGTTGTCGCTGTTCTATTTTCATTACATACGAGCTCCAATTTCAATTTTAATCCTTCGTTTTAAAAGTTATTCAAACAAAAATTGTTATCGGGGGTCATTTTAAGGTCTTTTTTTTTTACTTCATTACTGTCTTCATTTGATTTTTTGATTTTCTAAGGGGTTGCAGCTCCTTAAGCCCCCCCCCCCTGCGTACACCAGTGCTTGCCACACTCATCTAGCCTACGCTCCCATCAAAATTTTTCATTTCATCATTAATTTTTATTGTTGCGGTTACCCTAAAAACGTAGAAAAGCGACGTCATATAACAACAGCGACAGCGACATCCTATGTATACTAGATATATAAATTATAATGAACAAATTATTAATGACAAACATCTGTGAAAATTTGAAGGTATGAAGGATAATAAGTATTGGTATATTAGCGAAATATTAAATACGTAAAATTGTATTTATTTACCCATACACAACTTCAGATTTCAATGTAGCGGTGATATAAAGAGGATAGTAGTGATTACTTTTTGTTTGATTTGTATAACGCCATTTATTGTAATTGCGTGCTGTAAACTTCTTCATATTATTGCCTAGGTCTTATTCCTTGCGTTTTGCTTATTATTCTACTGCAAATGGTTAATAGAACTAAGATATGGACAATTAAAGATGAAAATATTTCCCGTAAGCTTCCATTACTACGCGAGCCTCGCCACTTGACAGATCCCCTTGGTTACGTCAGAGCTCGTTGCGGCTCCTGGCCAATGGGGGAGCGCCGTGCCTCGAAATGCTCTTCCTAAAATACCTCTATATTCCTTGCATCACACACATGGGCGTCCGCAGGATTTTTTCCAGGGAGGGGCAAGGAAGGTATTTTTTTTCCAGGGGGGCCAATATGGCATATTTTCCCCAATAATAGTGTTCATCCTTCAAAAAAATTGCTTAAATTTGAATTTATCATGTTCATGCAATAATTAACACACATTATTGTGGCTGAAATTAAATTATATGTGTGAAATATGTAATTATTTGTTGACTTTCGTTTTCCAGGGGGCCACGGCCCCCCTTGCGGACGCCCATGATCACACATGGTCACACACACTCGCACAGACTGAGACTGGAAATATATATATATATATATATATATATATATATATATATATATGTATATTTCATTTCATCTCGCTTTTCTGTCACATCTGCTAATTTCTGGATCATAAAGTTCTTAATGGAAATTGGAAACGCATGCGACCTAAGCAACATGTGGCATACGTTCACGTCGCACGCTCCTTGTTGTAAATTGAAAGAAATTATCATGAATAGTCTGTGAAGTGATTGTGCGCAAATCTTGGTTCACGCATGTTGGTTAATGTATATTTGAGTCGCCGGTGAATAAGTGAAAGTATTTTAATCAGAAAAATGGATAGTTTATCAACTAGCCAGTTATCAAATTTGCAAAAAGATGAACTCATGGAACAAGTGAAACAACAAATAGCAGTAGCAAATGCTCAAGAACTTCTAACGGTACGCCGGAAAAGCAAAGGGTCAGCATAGCAAAGCATTATTGCTATGTATTTTATGAAATTTCATCATGTTTGAAAGTTCTCCGAAAATGTGGACAAAAGGAAATTTGATTAGATGTGCCTAGTCTCTACCCATGCACGGTGGTTTTAAAATGGTAAATGTCTGTTATATCGGAGACACATTTCTAACGCATATTTTCAGTTTCAAATGGTTCGTACTTACCAATTGTGTATTGCGGAACCTATTTCAAGGTACCATTATCCTTTTTACTTAAAAACACACACTAGTTTCACTAAAAAGTAGCCATTTTTTAGGTGCTAACGAACGCACATTGAACGTCCTCTTCGTCTTGCCGAACTTCGCTTCATCTATTTCAACAATAACTCATGCGCCTCCTAAGGGACGAGAATTTTGGGTTGCACATTCCTCACAAACTTGTCTGCAAAAGTTAGACCAGTTAACAACAGCATCTCTACTCATGTCTAATTCCTCTTCAATTAAAACTTGTCTTGGGTTAGGCAGATGAAGCTTGAGGTTACAAAAAGTTATTATCTTATCCACCGATAGTTTACTAGAGCCTATGAATGTGCCATTTCTTGCGGAACGTTTGAATCCACACGGAACTTTCTTGACACGTAATTTACCTCGATTCTCTTAGAACAAATATACAACCAATTGCCATCCAACATGCAGCTTACATGCACTACCACATTTTGCACAATCTACTTCTGGTAAAAATTTACTATCCTTCGGACACCTCTAATTTTTTCGTTTCGTCAATTTTTGACATTCGTACTTACGTATCTGCTTCGCGGAACATTCCTGAAGGTGTATTAACGTTGTTTTGATGAAATTAATTGCAATTTTTCACATTACCAGAACGTCTTTCTGGTAGGTGTTTTCCCTTGCCTGAGACACAATATCGCGACTACACCTTCCTACATAATTGCGCGTCCGGCTTCTCTTTTGCCAAATTTTTGACATTCAAACTTACGTATCTGCTTCCCGGAACATTCCTGAACGTGTATTGACGTTGGTTTGATGAAACTAAGAGCAATTTTTCACCTTACGACTACTTCTTCCTCCTACCTTTCCGTTTGCCTCACACACAACATGGCGCGCACACCTTCGTAAATAATAACGCGTAGGAATGACGCATCGGCCTTGTTTTTTCTCGATTTTCAATTGTTATGCAGTGTTTCAACCTTCGGAACCCAAGAAATGCCCGTCGACAAACTTAATCAGATCTATTTCTTTTTAACTTTATTTTTCGCGTTCTGACACCAAACCCAACCTAACTCAACTAACCTATCCACGCACCAATGGTTCGTGGGGCTAGCGCCAATGGTTTGTGGGGCTAGCGCCAATGGTTCGTGGGGCTAGCGCCAATGGTTCGTGGGGCTTTCTTTTTCACTATTGAAACCTTTGCGTGGCCTACTAACCTATCCACGCGCCAATGGTTCGTGGGGCTAGCGCCAATGGTTCGTGGGGCTAGCGCCAATGGTTTGTGGGGCTAGCGCCAATGGTTCGTGGGGCTAGCGCCAATGGTTCGTGGGGCTAGCGCCAATGGTTCGTGGGGTTTTCTTTTTCACTATTGAAACCATTGCGTGGCCTACTAACCTATCCACGCGCCAATGGTTCGTGGGGCTAGCGCCAATGGTTCGTGGGGCTAGCGCCAATGGTTTGTGGGGCTAGCGCCAATGGTTTGTGGGGCTAGCGCCAATGGTTCGTGGGGCTAGCGCCAATGGTTCGTGGGGCTAGCGCCAATGGTTCGTGGGTTTTTTTTTTCACTATTGAAACCATTGCGTGGCCTACTAACCTATCCACGCGCCAATGGTTCGTGGGGCTAGCGCCAATGGTTTGTGGGGCTAGCGCCAATGGTTCGTGGGGCTAGCGCCAATGGTTCGTGGGGCTAGCGCCAATGGTTCGTGGGGTTTTCTTTTTCACTATTGAAACCATTGCGTGGCCTACTAACCTATCCACGCGCCAATGGTTCGTGGGGCTAGCGCCAATGGTTCGTGGGGCTAGCGCCAATGGTTTGTGGGGCTAGCGCCAATGGTTTGTGGGGCTAGCGCCAATGGTTCGTGGGGCTAGCGCCAATGGTTCGTGGGGCTAGCGCCAATGGTTCGTGGGGTTTTCTTTTTCACTATTGAAACCATTGCGTGGCCTACTAACCTATCCACGCGCCAATGGTTCGTGGGGCTATATTTTTCACTATTGAAACCTTTGCGTGGCCTACTAACCTATCCACGCGCCAATGGTTTGTCCACACCCGCCACAAACTTTACAACACACCCACCACACGTCATTCTCCAAACCCTCGATCCACAGTTCTAACTCTCGTCGCAAACGCAGGGAGTTCGAAACACTGGATACCAACAAAACACAATCACGACACGTCATGATATTCACGACGGTGTACGAAGGTGATGGTGTACGAAGGTGTACGAACGTGATGGTGTCGGAAGATGTACGCGCCAAACGCTATCTCCGTCGGAGAATTAATTTTCAAGGAAGAACATGAATTTCAGCTCTGAAACATTCCCAAATCACACAAAACACCTTTCCGATGTTCGACAATGCTACAGGAACTTATTACGGTAAGTAGTTTCTTCTCTACAAATAAATAAATGTGTCCGAAGGATAGTAAATTAGTACCCTACTTCTTCCTTCACTACGCCGTGTTGGATTGTAAAATCCAAGGGATCTTCTACAACTGATAACAATTTCACGTCACATCCAGGACATGCCATTTTCTCATTAAAAAAGGCACGTTCGAAAACCCTTATTCTCGTAAAAAAAGGCACATTTGGAAACACTTCTTCCTCTCGCGAGACTGCGTGACTTTCGACACTCGCGCCACCTGCAGGTTCATAATGGAAACAACGGCATAATGTTGTCGCTTCACAGAAAAGGCTACTTTATTACATCAAAAGTGCTTATTTTCTGTTGTGGAGCATTCCATAGTAACAAAATACCTCCACGAAATGCAACAGAAACTCATTTCCGTAAGTAGTTTCTCCTGTAAATTTGAAGAAAAGTGTCTCCGATATAACAGACATTTACCTTTAAAATATATCATTTTTATAATAGAATACGTGATATTATTTTTATATTAGAATACATAACTCGGTGATCGGCTGTACAGTACACCGTCGAAAATTTCTACTTATAAAAATTTTATCCGAAGATTTCAGTGTTGTACTTATCAAGATGCGGAAACCACAAATAATCAAAATATTTAGCCCGAAAGTGTGATCCATGTTTCCATGTTGGTAACAGTTCGTTATATCGGAGACACATTACAATCGGATATTTTGTGTTTCTCATGCTTGATAGTTGAAGGTGTCATTATGCTTTGTACATGAAAATTACATCGATTTTTCACATTACAAGTAATTCTTTGGGTTCCTTTCTTCCGTTGCGGAACATACAGTATTGCACGTCGTGCTTGTGTTCTGTCGATTTGGAGTGGGTATGCAGTGTTTTAATCTTCTTAACCGAAAAATACCTACTTTCGTGTTCATTATGTCATCACAAACCATTGACGGATAGCCCCAAAAAACCATTCACGATAGCCCCACGGACATTTTCCAGCAAGGTTAGGTAAGCATAGTTAAAAAAAAAAGAAAAAATTCTGTTTAAAAAAAGGCACGTTTGGAAACGCTGACGAGACCGTGTGACTTTCAACGCTCGCACCATCTGCAAGTACATAGTGGAAACAACGGCATTATGTTGTACTTTACAGAAAATGTAAGTTCCTTACATAAAAAGTGGTTATTTCTTGTTCTGCAGCATTCTATGGTGAAGTTTTCAGTTTCCGCGAAAGAAAATACCTCGAAGAACTTCGACAATGGTACAGAAACTGATTTCAGTAAGTAGTTTCTCCTGTAAATTTGAAGAAAAGTGTCTCCCATATAACGAACTGTTACCTCTATGTTTATCAAATTCCGCCCCCGTGGCGGAGTGGATGGGAGATCGCGCTACAATGCCAGGGGTCCCAGGTTTGGATCCCGGCCTGGGCATGGATGTTTGTGAATCGCCAATCGTGATATCATCTCCATCTTCGCAAATTAGCCAAAAGTGGCACAAAACCGAAGTAAAATAAATCAATCTATCAAATTCCTCATATCCCGGAGCACTTCCACAGTATTTTTTACTGACGATATAGGTGTTGTATCATGAAAATGTAATAGTTTCTCACAAGTTTAATAAGGGTATTTTAGTGTTGAGGTTGCTGGAAATGTTTATGGGAGTAAGCTTGAAGAAACTAATGGTCACAATAAAAAACTTTACAAGTCTTATTTATCCGAGAAATTATAATTTGAAAAGTAGTTCACCCAAGCATTTGCACTTCCCAGCAAGCAGCAGTTCTTGGTTTATGCTCGCCTCAGACATAAAATACTGACTGGATTTAATGTGAGCTTGGGATTTTTGTGCTAGGGACCAGATTTTTTGGGATCACAAGTTGGAAGCATTTATGGATTATATTTGGTACCAGTTTCATCGATCAGAGACACATTAAAATTGGATATTTTGTGTTTCGCACGGTTCGTACTTACCAATTGTGTATTGCAGAACATAGTTCAAGGTGCCATTATGCTTTTTACAAATGGGTATATGTGGACAAAGACGGAACCAGCAGAAACACGCACTGTTCACTGGAATATTGTGTTGTGAATACCGGGTGCAAAGCAAGTGAGTACGGGATGAAAGGCACGGAAGTTATTACTTGATCCAAGATAAATATTTCACCGACGCACAGTTGCCATTGCTTTCATTTGCTTGCCCTACGACAACAGGATGCTACTTACGTTTGATGATGTATACCCCTGTCAGTGTTTCAAACTCCCCCTTTTTTTAATATGCTTGCCTAACGTAACCAAACCTAATCTAACCTTATCGGAAATTGTTTGTGGGGCTATCCGTGAATGGTTTGTGGGGCTTTGGTAAGCTACCGTGTATAATGGTTCGTGGGGCTATCCGTCAGCTACCCGTGCATAATGTACAATTTGCACAAGTGGCGAACACAATAGTTGGTATTTTTTGGTGAAGGATGTTGGAAACATTGCATGCCCACTATGGTAGTCAAGATTTGCCCGCCATATTCTGTGTTATGGAAGCAAAAAAAGGGGAAATTACTCTCTATGTGAAATATTGTGTTTTTTTTGTTTTTTTTGTGTGTAAAAAGCATAATGGCACCTTGAACTATGTTCCGCAATACACAGTTGGTAAGTACGAACCATGCGAAACACAAAATATCCGATTTTAATGTGTCTCCGATCTATGAAACTGGTACCTTATATTTTTAATGCTAAGAGCCCTAAATATAACCAACCTAACAAGGGATGCAGTACTTCTTTGCATAAATCATAACCATGATTAGTTCAGAATTTAAAAAATCTGAACTTCAGTCCACATTTTTTTTAAATGCAGAAATTCTATACAGTATTCAACATAACATAAAACTTATGACCAAATAAAGCTGAGCAAATCTAAAGGAAAAAAAATGTCATACATACATACATACACCTCTCTGGTTGTGAACTTTTCACGAATGCCCTTTTCAAACTTGCTGCAATGTACAAAAAAATCGTAGCAAGAGAACTAATTGCTGTAGAGGGAAGGAATCGCTCCCCCTCAACAAATGGCAGGACTCTTAGTGGAGGTAAAATTTAAATACAAGGCACGTCCAGAAAGTAAGTTCCGTTTGGTAATAAAATTAAATTGTGTACAGATACAGAAAAGTTATTTATTGCACAAAATTCTACAACTCTTAAACTACTTTTCCACATAACTGCCGAAATTTTGCAGGCATTTGTCATAGCGTGGCACAAGTTTTTGTATACCTTCTTCATAGAAATTTGCCGCCTGTGTCTTCAACCAGTTGGAAACAGTTTCTTTCAGCTCGTCGTCATTGTTGAAGTGTTGACCGCCAAGGAAAGACTTGAGATGTAGCGACTTTCATCTGTTCTTACATCTCAAGTCTTTCCTTGGCGGTCAACACTTCAACAATGACGACGAGCTGAAAGAAACTGTTTCCAACTGGTTGAAGACACAGGCGGCAAATTTCTATGAAGAAGGTATACAAAAACTTGTGCCACGCTATGACAAATGCCTGCAAAATTTCGGCAGTTATGTGGAAAAGTAGTTTAAGAGTTGTAGAATTTTGTTCAATAAATAACTTTTCTGTATCTGTACACAATTTAATTTTATTACCAAACGGAACTTACTTTCTGGACGTGCCTTGTATATTACCTCCCAATAACGAAAGGAGAAGAAGAAATTGTATACAAAAATTGGCATCCGGCATGCTCCTGTTGCCACCACAGTAGACCAATGTGACCCAAAAAATGTACATAGCAGTGGTATATTCCTACAACAATGCAAAGTCACGTTTGGGCAGATACTTCTTGGGGGTAAAAATAACAATGTATAAGGGAAGAGTGCTGCCATCTTACAGAAAAAAAATATCTGGAAAATTGCTTCTTGCGTTGACCGTATGGACCATATTTACGGGGAAAGATGTGTAATCCCTGTTCCGTGATTTTGAAAAAGAAAATTGGATGTCTTCTGCTGGCCTCCAAATTGACACTTGTGTACCATTATTACATGTAAAAGTAAAATATATCAGAATAAAGTCTGCGGTTGAAGAGTGATACCCATTCATAAGTTACATAACAATTTTTGAAGGGAAAATATTAACATTTTCAAAATGCATTTGTTATAAATAGGAACAATAATTAAATTGTGTTATTCCAGTATGTCATACCTCATATTTACATAAATTAACATACAAGAAACTGTTTATCATGTGGTTTTCAAGAAATGATGTGTTAATTGCTGCAAATGTGGTTGTGGTTTCAATTAAAACCATTCAGAAGTGCATATTGTGGTGGTTTGGTTTGAAACCAACTGTCCACTAAATGTTGAGTTTGCCAGATTTGTGTCCTTAGCTTCTAACTACCAGTAATTATTGTACATTACATACATTAACTTCTTAGGGTGTAATTCTAATGCAACATGCATTATGTGGCTGTCATATTGTGCTGCAATCAGTACCATACTGTCATGTCACACAAGAAATAAGAACAAATTCCCTATAACCCATATCAAGTGTTCCATCAATTTAAACACGTAAATGAAGGCAATTTGTTCTAGTTAATATGTATCGTATCAATCCCTAGGATTGTATGTTTATTTTATTAAGTCTCTCTGAACGCTTCATGTTGACCAGGGCATTCACTTGTTTTTCTCAGCTGTCTCAAGCCTCTTAGGCATGTTTACAATGCATTGTGTTGTGCCATGCAAACCGCTGACACCAAACCCAGAAGTGTTACCTGTTTCCTGAATGCTCAGGAGGTTTGCATGGCACAACACAATGCATTGTAAACATGCCTAAGAGGCTTGAGACAGCTGAGAAAAACAAGTGAATGCCCTGGTCAACATGAAGCGTTCAGAGAGACTTAATAAAATAAACATACAATCCTAGGGATTGATACGGTATTATTCTAATGGGATTATCCTTCACTTGTTCTTTTTATTTCAGAAAATGACAGAGAAATGCTTCAAGAAGTGTATAAACAAACCAGGAACATCATTAGATAGTTCTGAACAGGTAAGAATATTTCAATTTTAAAACTAACGTGCAATTTTTTAAATTCGTTATAATGGGATTGCTGCAAATGCCAAAATTGTATGGCCTTTGCTTTGTAACTGTTACACAAAGTAGGACATCAGAGAAACTTGTGGTAAGTGAAAACCGAATAAACTCCACCGAGTACTGGTCACACCTGAAAGTACCATGAACATGATCACTTTTATAAGTAACAAATTTGTAGTGTTAAAATATTAGTTTTGCTTGTAATTCTACTTGGGGCTATTTTACATGGCAAGTGCTACATCTCTACAAACTACACACACTGAATCAGTTGCTGTTCACAACAGGTACGCCAAGACAGCTGACTGGTGTCAAGTGACAAGCAAAATGTGCATTTATTTCTTAATGGTAACACTGTTAAGCCTTGCTTCCATATTAATAAAACATTAAAATACTGGGTACTAGTTTACTATCCTTCGGACACATTTATTTATTTTTACAGAAGAAACTACTTACTGTAATAAGTTCCTGTAGCATTGTCGAACATCAGGAAGGTGTTTTGTGTGATGTGGGAATGTTTCATAGCTGAAATTCATGTTGTTCGTTGAAAATTAATTCTCCGACGGAGAATAGCATTTGGCGCGTACACCTTAGTACACCATCACGCGTAGTCGTCTTCTTCTTCTTCATGCATCACTCGTCGTGATTGTGTTTTGTTCATGTTCATTGGGTATCCAGTGTTTCGAACTGTCTGTGTTTGCAACGAGAGTTAGAAGGATGGCGTGTTGCCAGCCCCACGAACCGTTGGCACGTGGTTAAGTTAGTTCGGTTAGGTTAGGCAAACATAGTTAAAATTTGGTGTCGTGTTAGTATCAGGATCTAGAAATTGGAAATAATTGCGAACCATTGACGCTAGCCCCATGAACCATTGGCGCTAGCCCCACGAACCATTGATGCTAGCCCCACGAACCATTGACACTAGCCCCACGAACCATTGGTGCTAGCCCCACGAACCATTGGCGCGTGGTTAGGTTAGGAAACAGTTAAAATTTGGTGTCATGGTAGTATCAGGAATGTATATTTTTGGTTGTGAAACAAAACAGTTCGCGAAAATAGACAGTTTCCATTCCGAAAACTAATACCTTATTTTCGCTTATTTTGCAATTTCTAGATGTTTCCCACGTATTCCAGGACGGATAGCGCCACGAAAGATTACAATTTTCTTCGTAAAAGAACGCGAAAAAAAAATGAAAAAGAAATAGATCTGATGAACTTTGTTCACGGGCATTTCTTGGGTTCCGAAGGTTGAAACACTGCATAACAATTGAAAATCGAGGAAAGACAAGCCCGACGCATCATTATGTAGGAAGGTGTACCTATGAGGTGTACGTGCCATATTGTGTGTGAGGCAAGCGGAAAGGCTGAATGTGAAAAATTGCTCTTACTTTCATCAAAACAACGTCAATAAACCTTCAGGAATGTTCCACGAAGGAGATACGCAAGTACGAATGTCAAAAATTTGACAAAAGACAAGCACGACATGCGATTATGTAGGAAGGTGTACTCACCATATTGTGTCTCAGGCAAGCGAAAAGGCCTACCAGAAAGACGTACTGGTAATGTGAAAAATTGCTCTTACTTTCATCAAAACAACGTTCATACACCTTCAGGAATGTTCCGCGAAGCAGATAAGTAAGTACGAATGTCAAAAATTGACGAAACGAAAAAATTAGAGGTGTCCGAAGGATAGTAAATTTTTACCAAATACTGACCAAGGCAGAATTTATTGTATAGAAAATATATACACTAAAAAGGTAATGCTTCCACCCTCGAACAGGGGCTTCTTCAGACGAATATTCACACTAGAATGATGAAAATTACAAAACATCATCTTATATATACACACTCCCAGAAAGGGTCAATACACAAAACAAGATGAAGGCACCAGTCTTTATCTTAGAACATTTTGTGTCAGGAATTCCTGAGTGTGGAATCTCCTGACAGGTGATTGACAGGTACCTGGTGAGAGTTATCAATTCCTCCACTAATGAACCTAAACAGATTCCTTATCTCCTGGACTCCTTCTCTTCTCTCATCCTTTCCACTCTTTCTAACATTCTCCATTCGTTGTTGATTTTCAGCTATTATTTCTTCTTCTCCTATTTTCTCTATTTCCTTTGCCTCTTTCCACTTTCTCACTATTCCTCTCTTCTCCCTCCCTATCCTCCTAGCCTTTTCCCATTCTATGCCGTGTCCTGTTTCTTTTGTGTGCTTGAATATAGCATTTTTCTTCCTCTTTAATCTTACATCATCCTTATGTTGGCGTAACCTGTCTTTCAGTCTATTTTTTGTTTCCCCTATGTACACACTATCACATTCCTTGCACTGAACCTCATATATAATCCCCTCCTCTCTGTTTTCTTCCTTCTTCTTGTTCGTAATCCTTAAAATGCTGCGGCCTCCCTTTCTGTATGTTTTATACCCGCTTTTCTAAGCACTTTGCTTATCGTCTCTGTGGCTTTTCCCATACTCCTTATACCAAACCACCTCTCTTTTTACTTCTCTTCCCCGTCTCCTGTTTCTTTATCTTCTGTCTTCCTTCTTCTGCTTCTGTTTACGTCAAATCTGTCTTCCTTTTTGTACCCATTCTGTTCTAGCTGCTCCCATAGACTCTCTATTTTGCTCTCTTTTTCTTCTTCTTTCGTGCATATTTTCCTGATTCTGTCTTCCATATTCTTTATAAAATTTATTTTTGACCCTTTGCTCACATTACTTCTTTTGTGACAGAAGACCCCTGCTGCACACTTTTTCTGATGCCAAGTGGTCTCAATCTTCTTTCCTCTCTCCCTTGTCATCATTATATCTAGGAAACTTATCTTCTCTTCCTCTTCTATTTCAAGCTCCAGTAATATTCCTTGTGCTTCCTCTTCTATTTCTTTGACAAATATGTCCAGCTGCCTCCTTGTTCCCCTCCATATGTTGAAACAATCGTCCACATATGTGCAGAACAGAATTATTTTGTCCCCTCCTTTTTCGATAGCCTTCTTTTCTCAGTCGTTCATTACCAATTCTGCTAACACTGGGCTTAAACAAGAGCCTATATTTTGGCCTTCACTCATTTTCATTATTCTATCGCCCCACTTTGCAGTAACCATTATCCCAAACAGTTTGCAGAGCTTTCACAACACGTTCTCCGTCCCATTCTCCTATTATTTCTTGTCCCATCCTCTTCCTAACAATTTCCACTATGTGTCCCCTCTTCATGCTCGGGAACATGCTTTTTACATCTAAGCTAAACATTGTCGTCTCGTCCCCACTCACCTTCAGTCCTTTTATAAGTTCCACCTGTCTGGGAATGTGTATATACATTATGACATTTTGGGACAAACAGTGTGGAGCTTCAGACACTGTGTTTTGAAATGCATTGAAGAGAATGGTCATCATTTTTAACATTTGTTCCTTTAAACATTTATTTGTGTACCTCAAATGATAACTAATTTGTAACTTAATTTTGTTGTTCATATGAAATTGTTCCTTGAAACCAAAGAGTTGGAACAAATTAATATTATTTATTGTTACATATAAACATAAATTGCAAACAATTTTGTTTGCCGAATACTTTGCACACATTTTTTTAATAAAATTCGTTTTTGCAATGTTCTCAACGGAAACCAAAACTGTTATTACATAAAGGGAACAAAATGAAACTGAAAACTACCAAATGTTTATAAATGTTAGAAGGTTGCAATTTTTTTTACAAAATTTTTTGAACAAAAAATACTTCTTTTTCGACATGGAATCCAAATATGTAAAACGAATTGGGGTTGTTCCATTTGAAATGTCACATTTACCCCCCCCCCCCCTAATGGGTGGGTGGTGGCGACAAAATTTTTGCGGCATTGACTTACCCCCTCAATAGTATCAATTTTTTTTCTGTGCAATTTTCGATTGGATGCATTCTGCATGCAATATTCCATACTATCATTATAAATGGACAATGCGGTATAAGATGATGTTTTGTAATTTTCATCATTCTAGTGTGAATATTCGTCTGAAGAAGACCCTGTTAGAGGGTGGAAATGTTACCTTTTTAGTGTATATATTTTATACAATAAATTCTGCCTTGGTCAGTATGTTAATGTTTTATTATTTCTTAAGTGACTTGTGAAATTTCCAGATAGTATTATAATAATCTTACGTGCTGAAAGTTTTATTCCTTATAGATTTTGAATGTTTCCATGCAAAAATTACATTTCAGAGAAGAAGAAAATTTAAAATGCAGTGATTCACACAACTGGCTTTTCACAACTTATTTTCTTGCAAATTAATACGCGCTACTGTTTTAGTTTCTTCAAACACTTGGTGCCACAATCACAGCTCATAACTTGATTACATCAGCAGAAAGATTGATAGTACATTTATCTCCGGTTCACTTCACAGTATATTTTTTAAACTTTTTCTCTCTTTCAGAAATGCATTGCTATGTGTATGGACCGTTACATGGATGCTTGGAATCTGGTTTCAAAAGCATACAGCAATAGACTGCAGAGAGAAAGACATCGGATGTAATTAGTTCCATATCTATGTTCATCTTTGTTGCTATAGTGGAATTGTAGACAGGTGACTATTTGTTGCAAGGTAGTGCAGTGTGCTAGGAAGTAGCACAAGGAAATTATGGACAATTGTAAAACACTATGTGTTTGTTCATTTGGATTTATGTTGAATTTCTGTAGCATGTGAAGTATCATTTTTTTTCCACGTGAATTTTGTAAGGTTTTATTCTTGCTTGGAAAGCGGTTGTTACGAGTCTTCATAGAAAAAAAATGTATATTACTGTTTTAAAAACTGATGTAATAAAATTGTAAATATTTATAGATTTTATTACATGCCTAAAACAATGAAAACAGGTTAAATACACATTCTAAGATTATATTAGATATCTCAGGGAAGCACGTTCCTCAAACAAAATTTGTTACAAAAATAAATGCTAAGGATGTCTCCATGTATGTGCATTATTATTATTATTCATAGCAGTTGCAATAACCTGCTGAGGTTTTGTGGAAAAAGTTTTTATGCAAAACAGGGATGTTTTAACAAATAAGTAGTTGACAAGCTGCGCTCAAGTATCAAGTGTTCCTGGCTATAAAAACGTTTGAGTCTTTACCTAAATTAAAAGACAGCTGAGAGTAGTGATATGTAGGGCTCTGATAATTATGTACCAAAAACAGTGAAATCTGTCGATATATGTATCTAAAAATCCAAAAATATGTACTTCTACCAGAGCTCAGAATGTACTTGAGTGGACCAGAACAGTGTTCCATCTGTGAACATCTCAAACCTTCTCGTCAGGAATGCCATCAGAACATTCCATTTTGTTTATTTTTTTAATATTTCACTGCATTTTTCTTTAGAGTTTGAACTAAATTGTCGATACTCTTTAATAGTACAGTACATAGCATTTGTATAACTTCTCCTCTACGTGGAGATGTGTTGTTGATGGGGCTTAGCAGAGTATGATTGTGTCTATGTTGCCTTCATCTTTTTTGTGCCTTGTACTTTTTATTTGTTAGTTACTTTTATTATTATCTTAATCTTTTAATATTAACTATTATTAATTTTACAACATATCATTTCACTTGTGGTTAATCTAATCACTGTAGTAATGAGACAAAAAAACATGTTAATGAAAGTTCATTGTTCCGTTTCGTGAAAACTTCCAATTTGAGCCCTGACTGCGCCACCATTTAAAAATCAAGAAATATAAAATACTGAAAACATTGTACTACCTGCACTTTATATTCTATTTTTTTTTTTAAACAAATTGCTCAAGTCAGACAAACCAACAGAAATAACATACTATTTTACATATTTCTGTTGCTTTTCCAATACACGATCCCTGTTACAGTAAGGAACAAATTTCTAATATGAAAATTCTCCTGTTAGTGCATAACAGGATTTTGTGTTACTAAATGATTTTCCACTTCACATCAGAGGCGCAACCACAAATTTTTGTCGGAAAAGGGGGGCAAGTACCAGGTTAAAATTACCAATAATAATAATATTATTATTACTAGTGGTAGTAGTATCAAAGATGTTGTTATCCTCATAAATTACTCAAAAAGGGGGTAGAAGTCTGCTCGAGCATTTGTTTGGAACAATCGATTTTGAAATATTTTTTCAACATGTTCAATTTCACATTAGCTAATAATGGAAAAGAAACACACAAACTGTATTTTTGAATGGCAGAAAATGAATGATAGATACATTCCGAAGATAATTCTTTTTGTACATATAACTTGTATAACTTTCGTGTACAAGATGTGTTTTACACATATGCAACATAGAGCAACATAAAATAAAGAAAATACATATGCAACAAGCTAACACTAAATTGTGTACATATTCAAAGTTTATTCAATAGAGATACACAACCCATATTATTTAAATACATTACAGAAAACAATGATATTGCGAGCAAGAAAGTTTTTAGATCAAAAACAATATTGATTTAATAGGGTGCAAATAATTTCACAGGGTGCCATGCATTCTTTCTTTTACAACTTTTTAAATTTAGATCGATAGGCATCTATGACTGACTCCTACTGTCCCCTAGCTACAGCTCTGAACTTGACGGCACTGAGAAAAGCAGGCAGGCATTGCGAGCAAGAAAATTTTACGAAATGTATTTTTATTTGCATAAAATTTTAAATCAAGGCTGGGGGCAATTGCTCCTCTGTGCAAGTGCCCTTGGCCATCAACATTTGCCCCACCCCCCTAGAAAAGACTTTCGTAGAAGGTTTGGGGGCCTTGTACCCCCTGTGGTTGCGCCACTGCTTCACATGAAGTAATTTGTGCAAAGCTTCTGGTCTATACTCAATTTTCAAGGCATCTGGATTCTTTCCTCCACTTAGAACTCAACTGTTAATTATATTGTACCTGGGTTTTTCTCCAAAATGGAAGACATATTTTCTTTCACCGTTGTCCCTGATGCTTCGAAACTTTCCAGAGAAGCGACTCTTAAGTGAACAATTTTAAGGCAGTCTGTCCACAACCCCCCTAGGGGTGAAGAACACGCACACCATTGTTTTTCACATTGTGATTTTCGCACTGACATTGGTGTGTCTTAGTCTTCAAATACCCAGACTTTGTTCTGGACTTTAGTGGGCACGTCATAATAGGGTCATTCCACGTCAATTCATCCAGGCCATGTCACCCACCATCCCCGATTTTGATGAAATTCGGTATGCTTATAGAACGTTTGATGCTGATTACAAAAATGACAACTTTTTAAAAATTGGTCAAGGGGTTCAGAAGTTACTTGCTTTCTAAGATCTCCGTGTACGCCACATTCGGCTCCACTTTGAATGACACGCATTAGGTTATAAACGATCTTATCTTCCCTCGGGTTTGCCGTAGAAACTTCAAGTATGTTTTGTTTTGTTCAGAATGGTATAAGCTTTCATTTAAATAACGTTTCAGATGAATGCATCAGTAAACATGTATTTTTATATATAGTTTTATGTATTTTTTTAGAAAAATAAATGACTAACTTCAAGAGCGAATTTCATGCAATGCCCCCCCTTCAATTTCTCCCCAATTTTATATGTAGGTAGCTCAGAGTGTGTACTAATGCCTGATGAAAAAATTGGGATGGGCGGTTCAGAGACAGGGTGATAAAAAAATCATTTGCATAAAATGACATTAAAAGTAAATCTTATTAAAAATGCTTATGTATTTAGCACAACGCCTGAAGTACAATATGTTTCAAGTTACAATATTCAAAATGTATGTTTACTAAGCATAGGCGTAACCTGGCGGGGGCAAAGGGAAGCTCTTGCCCTCTCTCAAATTTATAGATTAATTTAAAATTTGCAAGTAATAATTACAGTGGAACCCCGATTTAAGTTCCTCGATTTTACATTTTCCTTCATTTTTCATTCAATCTTGATGGTCTGGTTAGAAATTTTCCAAGATTTTATATTTTCCTGCGTATTAAGTTTCTTCATCTTAGTCTCCTGGATAATGTAAAATTGTGGTTCCACTGTATCTAAGTTAGTTTCAACAGTCTTCATTTTTTAAAATTTTATATATTATATAATTATATATATAATTATTATTAACATTCCCAAGTTTAGCAAATTTATCTTCGAGAACATTCTTTTTGTGCATTTTATCTCAATATGGAACTTCTTTTTTGGCTACTCTTCATAGGGATACGTAATATGAAGTAAGAATTAATACTACACATTTGTGCTGATTGAAGTTTTTTCAAATGGAGCTTTTTCGCCACATACCACAGAAAATATCCTTCTGACGGGATGGTTGGAACAGTAAAAATACTTGTAAAGACTTCTATAGTATAAAGCAACAAGTACGGCAATCATGTAGAAAGAGTATTCAAGGCATAAATTTCTTAGTAATCATCTAGGGTGAAATGACAACAACCCACAGTACAATGTGTCATCAGCGATTGCAAAGTACTACAACAGTACCAGGAAGTATGCACTATTTTGAACTTACAGGTTCCGTAAGTTACTTTTTACAAGTAACTGAGTTACAGTCAATCATTAAAAAAGTTACTCAGTTATTGTTACTGGTACTTTGAAAGTAACTGAATTTCTTTTACAGTTACTGTAACAGTAACGTACTGTTAATGATCATTGATTTGTGTAAACGTTACACAAAATCAATGATCAAGAAGACTTCCATGTTTTACTTATGTTTCTAGTACATAATATGTATTCATATATTTACATTATTACTGCTAATAAATGATGGAAAACACAGTCAACTTTGCTTGAACGATTATAATTAAAAATCATTTGTATGCCGACCACGGTATTTTGAATATGGTGTCATTGATTCCACTTGCACCTATTTCTTTCTCCTCCATTCCAAGTTCAAAAATATCCAAACATCCACTCCCTCGACAATGACTTTTTCCTAGCTGGACAACAACATTCCAAACGAACGCAGCAGTCTACCAAAAACAATGGAGTTTTCACATATGATTAGAAATGAATTAGTAAAGCGTGGATGTTCTAAATTTAGCATGCAACAAAGTATAGCTTCCTTGCCAGCAATTCCAAGTAAATCCTTTCGCGTAGCATCCGGAGAAGGTACATATTTTATTTTTATAGTCTGGAATAGAATTGTCCAATTTAACTATTTCCCTACTGCAAAAAGTAACTCCGTTACCGTTGTTAACGTTACAGGTACTTACTTTTAAAAGTAGCTAATTACAGTTAGAATTCCTAAATAAAAAGTAACTGTACTTGTAACTTTGTAACTAGTTACTTCGAAACACTAGTTGTTTAAGAGTCAGAGCCAAAATAGTAAGTGCTGATGTGATATGTTTTGTATAACTGTATGGTTTGACTTTTGTGAAGAAGTGGCTTTCAAATTCCAACAGTGAACAGTTATGTAGTAGCATGTGTGTGCGTGACTCAAACTTGTTTGTAGGATTGCTTCAAAAGTCCACGTGAAAATGGCGATGCAGCTATAGAATTCTTGCATCCACTTTGTCCATCAACTTCCCACTACTGGCCAAAAAGTATGCTGTGTTAAGGGGACATTAACAATACAAATGGATGGACATATGTATTTAGTGATAAGTCAAATACTTTAGTGTGTTTGAAATGGTCAAATATCCATCTAAATTGTGAACGGCACAATTTATAGTACATGAAATTTTGGCAATGCATAGAGTACAATTTTTAGGTACTATCTTAATGGGTCACTTGGAAACTTTCTTCGGGTTGAGATAATCGCAAAGTTTTCCATCGCATAAAAATAGTGTCCAGGATTATTTGATAAATACATTTGAAAAATCACAATTATTACTCTTTATTCGTTTGTTCCTCAAGTGCCAGGAGGATCACAAAATATCTTTAACTTATAATTTTGGAGGGGGCAAGTGCTTCCCTTTGCCCCCGCCAGGTTACGCCTATGCTTAGTGAACATACATTTTGAATATTGTAACTTGAAACATATTGTACTTCAGGCGTTGTGCTAAATACATAAGCATTTTTAATAAGATTTACTTTAAATGTCATTTTATGCAAATGATTTTTTTATCACCCTGTCTCTGAACCGCCCATCCCAATTTTTTCATCAGGCATTAGTACACACTCTGAGCTACCTACATATAAAATTGGGGAGAAATTGAAGGGGGGGCATTGCATGAAATTCGCTCTTGAAGTTAGTCATTTATTTTTCTAAAAAAATACATAAAACTATATATAAAAATACATGTTTACTGATGCATTCATCTGAAACGTTATTTAAATGAAAGCTTATACCATTCTGAACAAAACAAAACATACTTGAAGTTTCTACGGCAAACCCGAGGGAAGATAAGATCGTTTATAACCTAATGCGTGTCATTCAAAGTGGAGCCGAATGTGGCGTACACGGAGATCTTAGAAAGCGCGTAACTTCTGAACCCCTTGACCAATTTTTAAAAAGTTGTCATTTTTGTAATCAGCATCAAAAGTTCTATAAGCATACCGAATTTCATCAAAATCGGAGATGGTGGGTGACATTTTCACAAAATTCTGGATGATTTGACTTGGAATGACCCAATAGTAAAGCCAGGTTTTGTCACCTGTTACAATACATTTAACATAGGGCGATGTCCCGTTTTCAAACTTCTTCAGCATTTTCCAGCACCATGAAACACATCGTAGCATCTGCTCATCTGTTAAGGCACGGGGTACCCAAGGGGAACAAACTTTTCTAACTCGAAGATGGTTGTGCAGAATGGCATGAATTGCAGGTGCAGGAATATTCAAACACTTCTCTATTTGGCGATAGGTCACATGCCTTTCTACTTCTAGCATCTTCCTGACAGCAGCGATGGTCTGCTTGGTGACAGACGAGGCTGGGCGTCCCTCCCTTGGAGCATCTTCCATGCTGAAATTTCCTTTTTGAACTCCCACTACAACCTGAATATAGTTGTACAATGAGGACATAGCATAGGTGCCATATCTTCCAAGCACTGATCAACACTTAAACCACATTCAAATTTTTGTACCGCAAAATTGCACGGTATTCTGCCTTTGACCGGTGGACATCTTGCCTACCTCTTACTGCCACTGCTCAGTGGGAACTAGCAGCCAGAGCTCGTCCTGCCATCTATGGTGCAGGTTAGAACCTGTCAACAAGCGTGAACTTGTGGCAACGTGAAACCATTGGTTACGTCACATACCAAAACTTTCCTAGTGCCCTTCGTAATTGCAGCATAGTTGCTTTCTTTGTAGAACCTTCTTTTTAGACGGGCCTCTCCGATGGTGTAGTGGTAGCGTCATCGCTTAGTAATCAAGGGTCCCTGGTTCGATACCTGGTGAAGGCATACACAGTGGCTCTGAACCCACTTTAAACTGTAGGCCCAGTACCGATTAGCCTTTGTGTATAAAGTGGGCATAAAAAATTCAAACAATCCTTCTTTTTGGAACTGTTTCACTACCTGGTCTTTGATGACTTCACCAAACAAAAATATTTAAAAAAAAAAAAAAAAACACTAGTGCTGACCAAGCTACATGAACTAGTTGCTTTAGTTTACTTCTCCATTTGAAAAAGACCCTGAAATAGGGTAGAAACATAACGTGTAAAGTGTTTTTTAGTTTATGATAAAACTGCCTTAGTTAGCACTTGCAGTGTTTTTAATATGGAAACAAGGCTTAATTGTGTTACCATCTTTTTTAAGATTCTTCAGGAGGGATTTATAACATTTGTACCCCTAGTCTATCCTTTGTTTTGGACCATGCTGACATTGTTATTATTAACACCAGTTTTATCATCATGGCACTTCATTTCCACTAACTGCATGCTCTATATTAACAACATTTATAGTATACTCTCTTATGATTAACAATTATTCATTAATAATAAAACAATACACTTAGATATAACATCTAAAACTGTTTCCACAGACACTTGCACTATGTATTTCACCACAGAACTTTAATACCGTACAAGCAACAAATTAAAAGGAACCTACACTACATTACAGTAGCCACACTTCACTTTGAATTGTTTGCATTCAAAATGTTTACATTCGTTTCTTATAGGAATAATTATTCATATTCATAAAGTGTGAAGTGTTTAAAAAAAGGAACAGAACATGTCGTAAAGTCCAGTATAGCATCCACATGTCAGGAAATAAAGGAATGACACTACTACCGACCGTGCTTGACTTTTCTGGTCTCCCCCCTCTCACCCTTCAATTTATTTCAGTTTCTTACTCAGAATTAAGAAAATTTAAGAGAGTAGTCAGTTTCAGACACATTATTGAAATATTTTAAACCACCACAAATTTGGCAGGTTATATTAAAAAAAAAGTTGAATTGCTTATCAGTGAGTTAGCTTATTCATTTGCTGAACAAGAAAAGAAATAAATGTATTCCAATCTATAAGAACTCACTTTTAAAGGATAACTGGATCTAAAATTATAATAGTTTTATTGATTAGAATTCAACAAATTATAAAAACATGAAACTGTCCCCTCCGTGGACAACACTATCCCCTCCCTGAACATCTCTGTCCACGGAAGGGTTCATCACTAATTTCATAATAATTAATGATTTGTAAAATTTCTCATCTTGAGAAACTTGTCCATGGAGCAGACAGACATGTGATCTCAATCTAGTTAGGATATCAGAACTTAATCCCAAAAATCTCATACAAAGGGCAAAAAAAAGCACCTCCAACTGTCCCTTGACATCACAATGACTTTCTTTCCCTACGGGAAAATAAGACAATATTTTCAGTAATTTGTCCACGTACACATAATAGTTGCCCAAGTAACTTCTGATGTGGAGTGCACAGTGTCAGACTCAGAGGATTTTTATAGAAACTTTTTACCAGTGTCCAGAGTAAACAGTTTCCCCTAGGACATTATATTTTGATATTTTACTCAACTTAGATTTTTATAAAATTATATTTTGATGTTCATATGAGATTATAAATATATTAAAGCTTAACTTGTAGAAAGGAAAAGCTATTAAAATAATAATTTTAATGCGGACAGTCCATGGAGTGGAAAATCTACATATTCTGTGTAAAATTCTGAAAAGAAGAAAAATTATACAGGAAGGAAATTAAGCTGATGAATCTTGCAACTAATGACTGAATCAATTCTTACTGAAAAAAACGTGTAAATATATTTAAAATATTTTTTTTATGTCAAGGGTTTCTACCCCTTTTCTGGAGAATGACCCAATTACAAATTTTCAAAGGTGAACTTAAGTGTGTATATTCTTATGTCTGTACTATTGATTAAAAAAAACAACTCTCTCTCCCCTACTAACAGAAAGAAATTGGTCTTTATGCTTAGCTTAGCTTAGCTTTGCCCCCCCCCCACACAATCTGAAGAAATCAGCGCAAATGGCCAGGCCCCACTCTATCCCCATGGTAGCTAGCTACTTTTTTTCCCCCTGAAATAACACATTTTTTAAGTGTGGAACAAAACTGTTTCATCCATATGCTATTCTTATATATAAAAAAATAGTCATGTTTTAAACGTGGTTTTAAACAATGTGTTTCTTTGTTAACTGAATGCATAAGTGTTCGGCCAATGAATAGGTTTCTGTGCACCGTAGTAAACTAAATGACAGATTGAATGAAAAGATAGGGTTTCCAAACAAATATCAATGTGTGTTTTAAACAAGTCTAAAAGAATGTTCATGTAAAAACAGTCATGTGCTTTCAACTTTTAAAAGATGCCAACCCTGGCTCAGGATGAACCAAGTGACATCAAATTATGTTCCTTTTGCACACAATAATATGCTACTTGACTTTCCCACATCCACAGAACCTGGAAAAGTTATCCCTATACATTGCACCATGCCATGAAGACACACAGGAAGTGAGCAGAGTGCTGCACATCGGCCAGAATTGCTTACTATGCCTGCCTGTCTGGCGAGCAAGCGAGTAAAAAAAAAAAAAAAAAAAAAACTGTATGCCTGCGTTTTGAACTGTCAAGCATTGAAAACCCACTTGTATCTGGCAGGCCTTGCAAGACTCAGCTCGCTTTTAAGTTACCTTGGTGCAGGGGCAAAAGTGGCAAAAAAGGGAGGGGGGCATCTGCCAAAAGTGCCATTGTAAATATTTTGGAACATTGTGTGACTGGTGGTTGTTCTACATTAAACTATTTTTTTTTGGGGGGGGGGGGAGGGGGCCTTACCCAATGGCATGGTGGTAGTGTGGTTGCCTTGTAATCAAAGGGTCCCGGGCGCAATACCTGGTGGAGGCACAAGGTGGTTCGGATCCCACTTTAAACTGTAGGTCCAGTCCCGATTAGCCTTACTGTGCAGAAAGTGGACTTACAAGACCAAATCAATTAAACTATTTTTCAAAGAACTTTGAAAACTGTTTTTGCTACAGATTTTCTCTCTGGTGTGATTTTGCCAATTCAATATCCGAATTAGTTGCCAAGATATTCCCACTCCTTTTTCAAAAGTTATACTGTTCGTGACTTACTTAGTGTTATTATCCCATGTACGGCACAAAAATAGCTTCTCTTTTTTTGTTCGTAAATTTCATTCTGAAGGGAATTTTATACTCAATATATGTGTAATGTAATACTTTTTCCACCATTACATTTCTGATATTACGTGATGCTGAACACTAAAGCATGATGTAAAAATGAAACCAACAGAAGATTTACGATTTCAAGACCAGAAAAGTGACATAAAGTAGTCGGTTTGACATAATAACGCAACTAATTTGATAAGTTACAAAATCTAACATTTTTACAACCTCAAGGTGAGTAGCATAAATTCAAATGTCTCCATGCATAGTGAAATATAATGTCCGTTGGCAACACTGACAGTGGTGCTCGCATCTGACTGCGGGAACTACATTGGGTCTCATGTAATGTCTTAGTACCCCGGGTAAAGAGAAAAACCTGGCAGGCATCAAGGCCTGAGTCCTTGTGGATGGGTTTCTTCCAGGTCTTGTGCAGGCCTCTGGAAGTGAGGAAGTAGGGCTCTGCACATTGTCAATGTCTGCCACAGTAGAGGTGATGTGTTCAGCAACAAGCTCTGGCAGCCCTTACTTCCAGGTACCCATTGAGCCCCAGAGCTACTTTATGCAGACATAATTTATTTTACAGTACCAACAGCCTACCAGCCAGATCATTGCAGCTTGTATAATCTACTGATCAAAGGAAAACTACTGAACTAAATTCCATTGTAATATACGAGGTGTGGCTAGAATTGATGTTGCTGTCGATAAACGACAAGCGCGTCAAGGTCAAGCGGTGCATGAGTGTATAACGTGATATCCTGCCTATCGACTGTGTGATTTTCCAGGGTGTGCGATGCTCAGTTCCGCTGTAGCTTGTGGACGAAGTGAACCGTACATGTTTGCTCCGTCGGAAAAATGTTAAGTGTGAAAGTGGAACAGCATATCAATTTGAAGTTTCTTATGAAACTCGGAAAATCCACCACAGAAACTTATGGTTTGTTGAAGGAAGTATACGGAGATGAGTGTTTATCACGCACGCAAGTGTTTGAGTGGTTTCAAAGGTTTAAAAGGGGCGAGAATTGATCGGGGAGGACTCGCGTCCTGGACGGCCTTGAACATCTAAAATGGAATCAAACATTGCAAATGTCGGTGAATTGATTCGAAAAGATCGTCCTTGAGTATTCGAGCTATTGCAAAATACCCAACATTATTAAATTACAGTGCTGACGACCCTTCATGAGCGAGTAAGACGACGACGACCTAATTTGAGGAAAAGCAAGTCATGGATTCTTCATCAGGCCAATGCTTCTGTCCACACAGCATTGTCAGTCAAGGCTTTTTTGGCCAAGTATAGGATCCCAGTGTTAGAACATCCACCCTATTTGCCGGATATCACTCCGTGCGACTTTTTTTATTCCCAAAGGTCAAATCAGCACTGAAAGGAACCAGATTTACGACCGTAGAATCTGTGAAAAGAAAAGTGACGGAGGTCATGAACATGGTTTCAGAAAATGATTTCCAGCACTGCTTCCAGAAATGGAAGATTCGTATGGAGCGGTGTATCAATAGTGTAGGGGAGTACTTTGAAGGGGATAATGTTCGTATTGTACAAAATAACCAATAAAATATTATTTTCTAGCCACACCTCGTATACGTAATACAGTGAAACCTCAATTTTACGTTCTTCAGGGAACCAAGGTGAAAGAACTTAAAATGCGGGAAATTTTCTAGCATTTTGTTCTATTGGGACCATAAATATGGGATGTGTAATGCTGGAAAATGTAAAATTGGGGTTTCACTGTACTTTCTTTGCACCTGTCTTGCTGCATGCATATAAATGTGAAATGACATCATAAAATGCTATTTATAATGGTTTAATATGGAAATATGTATCTACAAATATTTAAAAAAATTGTTATACCAAATCAATGATGGGCACTTCGTTGTTTGAACTGAAATAAAAGAAGGAAAAATGTTTTTGTTAGGAATAACAATATAAATTATTAATTATTTACACAGTTCAAAATTATACATGATTAAATTTTTTTTTTAAAATTAATTAAAATTACATCTGACCTTTTAGTGAAAACAATTCCTTTTTTTTTTAAATCAGGTAAATTTACTTACCGGAGGAGAACAGAAATTTATACTTGAAACTTGCCCAAAATTGGTATTCTTAACAGTACATTTGTATCCTCTAATATTACTATGGTCTGTAAATTTTAATATTCAGTGTTATTAAAATTTGGTTTTTAGTGATAAAACAAAACAGAAGATTTATATCCGGTGGAGTCCATTAGTAGTGATGTCACAGCAGACAACGGGCTGGGACTGAGCCTTTGCAACAAGAGAACTTGTTTTAGTCCTATCCATTTCAATGCTGACAGCAGTTATGAAACAAAATTATGGTGCGTATAGTACATCAATGAAAAGATGAGAATTCGGAGAATACAACTATATATCACACATATCTTACAGAGGATAAGGTAAAGAATAACCAGAGTAAGAAAATCATGAAGCTCACCCGATCTCAAGTAGGCCACGCTGCCGCTATGGATGATGGGAAACCGTGGGAAACCAGCTGCCTGAGGCAATTGAACCGACGACACCCATTGGCTGAGATTTCTTTTGGAGCATTAGCTTTACTCAATTTCCTACTCCATTTATTCTTTACATTCTCATCTGTAAGGTATACATATTCTCCGAAATCTCATCTTTACGTTGATGTACGATGCACATCACAATTTTGTTTCTTAACTGCTGTTACAATAATTAAAGCTACCCCTTCCGAAGGAAAATAGCATTGATTTGAATACGAAGAAAAGCACCTGTTTATTTGTTTAGACTCGGTCCCAGCGTGTCTTCTGCTGTGACATCACGCTTATTGGACTCCATTAAGGAGGGAAACAAGGATAATCGGGAATTCATATGGGAGGCCTAGATCAAGTGAAACTATGCTAACCCCAAAATATAATTATTTTTCTCTGAAAAGGTGATGTGGTGAGTATTGTTTTTCTCTGAAAAGGTGATGTGGTGACTATTTTAGTGTACATTGACTGTCCATGTATGGTTGTGTCGTGTATATGTGGGGATTTAGAACACAAGTGGCATAACTCCATTCAAGACAGTTTTGAGAAAAAGACACACTGAAATAACCTGGTTCTATGTTTAGCTGTTGGAGCACAAACATAGTGATGCCTCTGTTAGCAAAAATTTGAAACATACGAGATACTTACGTCTAGCATGGCAATTTTAATACTTCATAGTTCTAATTTATCCATGGAACCCGAATTCCATGAAAAGTGGACTTACGCGTCTTGTGCTCTTAACGAGGTCATGCCAACCACCAACCCTGATTTCGATGAAATTTGGTACACGGCCTTCCATTATGGTTGAAAGAAACCCTAATTTTTTTCACTATCTCAAATAGTTTTCATTTTACAGCACTTTGAAATGTCATGAAATAGGTGTTGCCTGTCACTCTTGAGATCCTCGATACAAGGTACCCCTTGCATTTTATTTCTTTTCTCCTTAACCCATGATCAGATCTCTGAAATTTTACACAAAGTTCAATGAAATAATGAGGATTTCAGAAAAAAATACATGAGCACTCAAAAATGTTTACAAAAGCATATAAAAAGACTAATAATAAATGTGTAGCCTAATTTTTGTGGTTGGAGACTAGGTTGCGAAAACATGAATTTTCAGCATGTGGGCTTGATGGAACCAAAAGTTTTTGCTGTTGAAAGTCATTGCAGACACACACTCTTTCTCTACAGTGAATGAAATTTATGGTTCTTTTACTCCTTCTGACAAAAGGTTTACGTTTTTTTGGACATTGCGTAAAATTTCAGGGTCAATCCCTACCAAATGGTCCAGCACTGGTCGCTCAACCATTTTTTTAAAAAATAATTTGTTTGTCATTGTAACCCTTTGTACAAGGATAGTTCAAAACAGGCATTATTTTTCTAAAACTAGACTTTGTTTGAAAATGGTGGCCATTTTTGTTTCATGATTTGCAACATTTTTGGCTTTTACAGACAGTTCAATTTTTGTTACTTTACATTGCATTTCTGCCAGCTTTTTCGATTTCACCATGAGGATGAGTTATGATTAGATGAAATATCGATGAAGGACACTCAGAAAGAATGCCCAAACTTAGGTGGGTCTTATTTTCTTGTAGTTTACGGTTATTACAAGCATAACTGTATCTTTAGTATATTTAGTCAAAATGAAAATAAATGTCTGATGAAGGGAGTGTGTGTTCTCCTGAAACGTCACAACGAAAAACTATTTTCTTATGCTTGTAATAACCGTAAACTACAAGAAAATAATTCTACAATGCAAGCAATGCATACACAAGAAAAACTATTAGTTGGGTCTGGTGCAGGGTACCCCCAGCCTGCAACAAACACTAAAACTAAATGCAACCTAACCACATATGCATTATTAAATCTAAACAGAATTATTAGGCCCGGCCTCCTATGGGAGGGGCGAGCCTCAGCAACCGGGCGGGTCGCAGGTGGCAGATAGCGAATGGCCATCAGATAGCTGCGAATAAGGCAATGCCAAATAAGCAGTCCCGGACCGAGGCAGCAGTGCTAACAAGGTCTGGGGGCTTGGTTTGTGGCAGGACCATCCTCATTAAAACCCAGAAAAGCCCATTGACAGCACTGTGACATGGCGAGGAAGTGCCGCCATTAAATAAGCACTGCCCCTGCTGCCTTGCAGGGAGTGGAGGGTACCCCAAAGGCTAATGGAAGGATACCCTGACAGAAAACCAAGGGTGGGGCAGACTCAAACGGCATGGTAAAGCCAACTGCCCTAGGGGAGTAAACCCTAAATAAATCCACCCTGCGTTGGGCCAATCCCCCACAAAAGGGTATTAACGGATTCAGAGAAAAAACAGGAGCCTCGGAATGGACAGATCAACACAATAACGACTGGTCTGGAAAAGGAAAACGAGAATGAAAACATGGAACATTAAAACTATATTAGGAAAAGAAGTTGAAGTAGTACAGGAAATGAAGATGCGTAAGATAGACGTAATGGGAATTAGTGAAGTAAGAAAGAAAGGAAATGGCATACAAAGGCTTGAGGAGGGATATACCTTGAGATATTCAGGTGTTGGACAGGGAAGAAGAGCAAAAGAAGGGGTAGAAATTGTAACAAGTCAGCAATATGAAACAAAGGTCAGTGGCTGGGAACCAGTTAACTCAAGAATAATTGTAGTTAAATTTGATATAGAATACAAAATATCATATATCCAAGTATATGCACCAACAGAAGATGCCTCTGTGCTTGATAAGGAAGAATTTTATGTACAACTCCAGAGGACAGTAGATAAAGGAGTAATGGAGGGACGGTATGTAATGATAGTGGGAGACTTAAATGCAAGAACAGGTACAGATAAGAAGGTAGCCCATGGTACAGGGTGTCCCACGAACGGTGCAACTGGGAATTAAGAGTGGCGTTGCTTTGTAACCGAAACCTGTACATACATAAGTCATACACCAAATGTTAGCCCTGTCCAAGTAGATATTTTTAAACATAGAAACAACAAACGGGGTGCAGTGTTGCCAAATGTAAGTGAAAGTGTAAATTTATTTTTCCACAAAGCATGGAAAATTGCATGTCAAACATTCGTACGGAAATTTGGACGTCAATTTCCACCTTGGGTAGGTGGACTATTTCGCCATCTATAGTTCAGAGAAGAAAACCAATCGTTTTCGCTTATAGCCAATCCTGAAATGCCTCGTAAAGGCGTACCGGTCCAAATGGGTGTTTTAAAAAAAATATGAGGTACAGTGGCAACACTGTTGATGTTTGAATGCAACAAAAGGTTTGTTTAGTGATGGTCTATGACATGGAAATACTTGAAACAGGAAAAAAAGAAAATGAAAATTATGGTGAAAAAAGTGTTACTTACCTACTCCTGGCAACGATGCAATGCAATAAGAGCGCCCACCGAACGAGAACAAATGAATCAGTTAGTTGTGTACTCAGAACTGTTTGAGTCGTGCATTTCGCATTGTTCGTAGGGGAAGATTAGAATTGTTCTGTGAAATGAAGTACTCTTTGGAAGAGAGGGTGTTCATTGTGGAACATTATTTTTGTTCAAAATCGTACGCTAGTGTAAAAACTGTGTTTCGCGAGAAATATCCGAATAACAGTGTTCCAGAAAGTTCGACGATATATCGACTTTTTTCCAGATTTCGTGAAACAGGATCAGTTAATGACAAACCCTACCACAGACAACCACCAGTTTTGACATAAGGTGTGCTACAGGATGTGGAGCAGAGAATATCACAATCTCCCAGGAAATCTGTTTGTAAACTTGCTGCACAGTCAGGTGTATCAAAAACAACAACTCACCAAGCGTTAAAACAATTGCACCTACGTGCATATAAGGTACAGGCTGTGCAAGAACTGAAGGAAGCAGACAAAGGTGCACGTGTAAGATACTGCCAGTGGTTTAGAAATTTTATTAGAGACAATGGTGTGAATATTTTGGATAAGGTTTTTTTCACGGATGAAGCATGGTTCCACTTAAATGGATATGTCAACAGTCAAAATTCTAGACACTGGTCAAGTAACAATCCCCATTTGTTACATGAACAATCACTTCATCCACAAAAGATCGGTGTGTGGTGCGCGATTTCGTGGAGAAAAATAATCGGTCCATTATTTTTCAACACAACAGTTGACGGAATAGTTTATCGTGACCTTATCACACAGTTTATTTCTCTGTTGGAACGTGATGAACATGATTGTTGGTTTCAACAAGACTCCGCAACATGTCACACGTCTAATGAAACTTTAGACATGTTGGCAGAGTTTTTTGGCGATCACATTATAAGCAAAAACTTATGGCCCAGTCGCTCCCCGAATCTGACGTCTCCAGATTTTTTTCTGTGGGGTTATTTGAAACAAACAGTTTACATTAATAACCCAAGAACACTTGATGATCTAAAAATAAACATTTGCACAGCCATATAAACCAATCAACCTTAAATAAAGTTGCTTCCAACATGATAAAACGTGTTGATGAATGCCTCAGGGAAAATGGTTGTCATTTTCAACATCTTTTGTAAAGCTACACTGCCTGTTACGTGCATTGCATGGTTGCCAGGAGTAGGTAAGTAACACTTTTTTCACCATAATTTTCATTTTCTTTTTTCCTGTTTCCAGTATTTCCATGTCATAGACCATCACTAAACACACATTTTGTTGCCTTCAAACATCAACAGTGTTGCCACTGTACCTCATAATTTTTTTAAAACACCCATTTGGACCGGTACACCTTTACGAGGCATTTCAGGATTGGCTATACGCGAAAACGATCGGTTTTCTTCTCTGAACTATAGATGGCGAAATAGTCCACCTACCCAAGGTGGAAATTGACGTCCAAATTTCCGTACGAATGTTTGACATGCAATTTTCCATGCTTTGTGGAAATATAAATTTACACTTTCACTTACATTTGGCAACACTGCACCCCGTTTGTTGTTTCTATGTTTAAAAATATCTACTTGGACAGGGCTAACATTTCGTGTATGACTTATGTATGTACAGGTTTCGGTTACAAAGTAACGCCACTCTTAATTCCCAGTTGCACCGTTCGTGGGACACCCTGTAGTATGGGAAGCTACGGGGGAGAAAAGACATTGAATGAGAATGGAAAGAGATTACTGGAGTTTTATGTAGAAAATCAGTTGCTTCTTGGAAACTCCTTCTTCCCACATAAGGAGGCCCATAAAATAACCTTCCAGGCTGAAGGAAGAAATGCTAAAAGCATAATAGACTACATAATATATACCAGTAGGATTAGGAGAAACATAATGGATGTTAAAGTTATAAGAGGTGCTGAACTGGGTACAGACCATAGATTACTAATAGTGGACACACGCTTCACGAGACCACCAAAGCTCAGAATGAAAAAATACCAAACAATTAAGATAAATGACTTACGTGAAATTTAGAAGATTTCGTACTTCCGCATTGCACAATTTAATGGTTCAATCCTATTAATTTCGAAGATCCACTGTCTTCATTCACAAAAGGGTACGGCGTTTGAAGCGGAGATGGTATCACGTCACTACATTGTTTGTTCCCGGGCTGCCCATCATGGGCTATGGCACAGAAAGCTTAGCACTCCAAGATAAACATCTAAGTAAATTTCAAGCAATAGAGATGAAATATCTTAGAAGAACAGTGGGGGAAACTCGAAGAGACAGAATAAGAAATCAAAGAATAAGAGAAGAGGTAAAACAAAAGAAGACAATGACTGAAGTAGTAGAGGCACGCCAGCTGAAGTGGTATGGACATGTAAATAAAATGAATGAAGATAGGAAAGCCAAGCAAGTGATGGAGATGAGGGTTGAGGGTAGAGTAGGAAGAGGCAGGCCAAGAAATACATGGGAAGATAGAATAGAAAAGATAGGATTAAAATATGGAAAAACTAAGAACAAAATGAGAAGGAAGACCGGACAGAGTGGATGAGATGGACAGAACGAGGTACCCAATGCTTAACGGCATAAGGGAATGGAAGAGAAGAAGAAGAAGAATTATTAGGTTAGGAGAACCAGATTTAGAGCTCCTAGCATTTACTTTTGGTGTTTGTTGCAAGCTGGGTGTGGCCCATACCCATACTTAGGCTGGGACTTGAACGTGGGAACTTCAAAGTCGGTCACTTAACATGCTTGATCCCAAGGCTCATATTGAAAGCATCTGTGGAACTAGAACAAAATGTTGCTTCAAGCATAATAGCCACTTTCAAAATAGGAATTATTGTATTATTTTGTAACCTGTAAGGGCTGTTCCTTAAAACAATTTGTACCATATAAACTGAGGATATGCCAATCAGACTATAACTTGGGAGTACCCTGGAGCAGCATGGTGATGCAGATCCAACTTTCTTCTACTTGATTTCAAATATGAGCATCGAAGAAGGAACGCACAGAATAAAAACCTAAGGATTCGGACCTACTACTCCTATGGAAGGTGCTTTTTCATAGATAACATGGGGAGGAATATGTCACTACTACACTATCATTCTATGCCTGCCACTACAACTTCATTTATCAAGCGCACCTCCCTGATGGTGCAGTGGTAGCAACATCACCTTGTAATGAAGGGGTCCCAGGCTTGATACCGAGTGGAGGCACATAGTGGTTCACAGTACGTCCAGTCCCAATTAGCCTTACTGTGCATAAAGTGGACTTAAAACACCAAATCAACAATCAATCATTTATCAAGCCACTTTTCAGATTGTTACCTAGTGAAAGCAATTACAAATATTCATGATTTATAGAGGATTGTATTCCGTTGCATGCTCAAGCAGGAGAAGAATAAACTAACCTGAATAAGATCACCTTCCTTCTACAAATCTTCCATATAGTCTGCAATGCCACTTTGATTAGAAAAAGTAGCATCCGCCGTCAATTCATCCAACTGCAAATAAGACAATAATATTTACACCAGATAAATAAATGCTTTATTATCTTGCAATATTTGTTTGTTCAGAATGGGCACACTGCAGAATATATCCTTCTACTAACATCATTCCTACGTGAAGAATAAGTGAAATCTGCAGAAAAGTTGGGAAAACAACAAGGTTTTTCTTTTCTCAGATTGGCAAGGTAGGAAAAACAAGAAGAACCAGTCCCATTTTTTTTGGGGGGGGGGGTAGCCTTGCTTACCATTTCATCTTTGGCCAAAGCCATTTTCAAAATTTCTTGTCCTTTCAAAAAACCACTATGCTATTCCAAATTCCGAAAAATTACATCTGCTTAAAATTCATTTCAGTGTATTCATTAGCACACTGCACTATGACACCAGGGGTTCCAAGTTTGCATCCCGGTCTGGCATGAGTGTTCTTTGTGAGTGTCCCTTCATCAATTTCATCATATCATTACCCATCCACATCTTCGTGATTAGCCAAAAGAGGAAGAAAATCGAAGTTGTTTAGATATTCACAATAGTTTAATAGGTTTATGTAGCCACCAAACTATTGCAACATCAAAAGCAAACACACAAAAATTCGCGTGAACGCTCTAGAAGGGATCCTGAGCAAATGTATTTTTTTCAGATTTTGAAATATTGTTCCAGTAGAGGAAATTCAGCATGACAAGCCTGCATCCAATTGGCGAAATCCTCTAGTGACGCATTTTGCTTGCCATCTCCCTCATCAGTTACTAACTTTTTTTATATAATGTCTCAATGGACTGGCTAAGTGTGACATCCCAAGAGCCAGTGCCCCGTATGTATGTTTCCAAACCAACTTTCATACGTCGAAACCCCTATGCAAATTGGGCACTGCAAATTGATTGAAAAGATGTGACTTTTATTACAGTAACAGACAGCAGTTAGGTAAGAGAAAGATGTGTATCATTCATCAATGTACAGACTATATTCTGGAGAATATCTGGATATTTTACTCATTCCTCATGGATAAGGGGTTAACAGTGGCGGCAATTAGGGGGGGGGACTTGCCCCCCCCCCCCCCCACTTTTCGCCACTTTTGCCCCTGCACTATGCTAAACCTTATCTACAAAACGAAATACACTGTCTTTGCCCCCCCCCCCCCAATTTTGGAATCCAATCGCCGCCACTGGGGGTTAATGAAGAAATAACATAAGAAAATCAGGTAGTTTTCAAGAAACATGTCAACAATTTACTATAGGAACATCAATATATTCTTTACACTGGTACACCATAACCTTCTATGGTCAGTTTTCACCGCGAAAGTTATCTTCATTTCTTTTTTTAAAAAAATATGGGCTAAAACCACAAATGTTCCAAAAATTTTCATGCGTTTCCTCAAAAAATACGTGATTTTTCTTACACTATTTCTTAATTAACCCCTTATCTGTAAGTAATTATCAAAGTATCTATACATTCACCAGAATCTAATCTTTACATTGATGTGTGATACACCTCACTATCATGCTTCCTGACTGTCGCTGTAACAAAGTTATCCCTTTCCTATAAATTTTTGATTGAAATTGATAGAAGCAAGCAGGCTGAAACTTTTGTTTGGAAAACATACATCTGGGACATAGGCGGCTAGTGATGTCAGTGCTGAGCCAGTCATTGATAGACGCAATCAGGTTGAAACTTTTGTTTGGAAAACATGCATCTGGAACATTGGCTGCTAGTGAAGTCACTGCTGAGCCAGTCCAGTCACTTGTAAGTAAACTTTGAAAAACAATGCTTCGCCTCATTTACATTATCTTCATTAATTATGTGAACATAGAAGAAATTCTTATCCCTTAAGTATGCATGCATGGTGAAATTTGATCCTCAGTTAGATATTTTATTATGCCCAGACACTTGTGGGTTGGCCACGTTGCTATCTAATCTAGTACCTTCCTAAAACAATCTGATTCAACTGTCAAGATCACTTCCTTCAGTAAATGAGTACCTGCAGCAAGGCAAAACTATTTCGAAGTTGCTGGGGGTCAAATTTACCCCTTTGCGCCTGGTAACGTGATTTTTTATTGTTCAGTTTTTTAAACTTTAGCTTACCTAGCTTCATGAGTGAAATACTTTTAGCAGTTTTTACTTGTTCAGTGTTGGGTGACCAGATTTTAAAGTTTCCTTTTTCTAAGAAATTGTTCAAAACAACGGAGTATGAAAGACAGCAGAAGCATATATGGCAACCGTTGGAGGACATTTCGAACGAGGACAAAGCTACTTTATCTGGAGCATTTCAAGATGAAGAATTGACTCAAGAATCTGATCATTATGAAGGAAATCATGTAAGAGAGTCAGAACATGATACTAATTATGAGACAAGTGGTGAGGAAGACAAAGATATCCTGGAAGAAGATGGATATTATTTCCTTGGAAAGGACAAGGTAAGTTGTTGAAAAAAGTTCCTCGCTCATGTCCGAATGTTTGCACAAGAAGTATTGACATTTTTTATGGCTTCCTGGACTATATGCAGCTGCAAAAAATGCCAAATCTGCTATCGAGACATTTTAGTATGTACATTTTCAGCGAAAAATGCAGGCTCGACCAGGACTCGAACCCAGGTCTCTGGCAATCCGTGCCATTGCTCTACCACTGAGCTACCGAGTCAGCCTGGATTCCCCTATATTTTCGCTGGTGCTGTTTTACCTGTGTGAAATCGTCTCTGCAAGTGCTACTTCAACGGGATCTGTTACCTTTGAAACACTATAAACGTCGACGTTGCCTGGTTCCTCACAGCGTAGAGATGTCAATCCATTAAATTAGGCACACACAGGAGATGTACTATGTAGATTTTCAGCGAAAAATGCAAGTTCGACCAGGACTCGAACCCAGGAACCAGGCAACGTCGACATCTAGTGTTTCAAAGGCAACAGATCCCGTTGAAGTAGCACTTGCAGAGACGATTTCACACAGGTAAAACAGTGCCAGTGAAAATGCAGGCGAAGACAGGCCGGCTCGGTAGCTCAGTGGTAGAGCAATGGCACGGATTGCCAGAGACCCGGGTTCGAGTCCTAGTCGAGCCTGCATTTTTCGCTGAAAATCTACATAGTACATCTCCTGTCTGTGCTTTTCATAAATGACACTACTGTGAGAATCACTGTGGAAAATTGGAGCCAGAGGGAACTGGTGGAATCTGTGGGGAATAGTGTCCTACCGTAGTAAGCACCTCTTTGTTCCTGTAAAGCTTGTATGCTTTCAGACATGTAAACACATGTGGCATGATGTTATCTTTCAGAATGTTTTGTTAGCTTCTCTGTCCTATACCTGGTAGTGGAACCACAAGCAAAAAAACCTCTGCAGACTCGCAACTCCTGTGCACCGTACTCCCGCATGGAGGAGAGGGGCAGAGTGGAGCATGCTTTCTTATGGCCCGAGCTGAATGGATGAAGGGAAAAGTGAGCGGAGACTTTTTGTCAAAGGTTCTTCTCCTTGTGGTCGCTCTATACACACGTTCTGCATTGTTCATACATTCCACAATACCATACACTGCCCCCTTCCCATTGTATATTTCAGATTTTTGTGCGGATTCCGCATTCCCGTGAACAAAATAGTTGTCACGACTTATGCTCCAACCCTCATATATAGATGATAGCCTACTTTACTTTAGGGAGCCCCACACCCAATAGTTCCCCTGCAAATGTGTTTTATTATGATGATGCTATTTTAGCCAATGCCACCTTGAACTGATACTCATACAGATTTCCACAGATTGACACAGATACTTCAAAATTATAATTTAAAGTTGTTCACAATATTGATTAATGGTAATGGGTAAGTATTGCATTCCAATTATAAGCGTATTTTTTATTTTATTTTTCCTTCAAAAATATTCAAGAATTGAATCGGATATTAAAGGACCTCTTACATAATCACAAAATGTAGCCTTTCCACATAATACTGGTGCAAAAGAAAAGAAAAACCTTAAATTTTGCATAACTTCCAGGATAATTTGACTCCTCGAAAACTTTATGTGGCATGAAAGACCACACTGTCATAAAGGTACTGGCTGGTATATGTAAACAAAATCCAACCTATACTGATACCAATGGGAAAAGGTAGTGTATTTAGCTGTCTGCCTGCCATTACTCAGTGGCACAAATGGAAGCCAAGAGAGCAGAAAGTCTCCAGTTCATGTGGTGCCATCTACAAAAAAAAATTTACACCTCACTATTGACAACTATGGCCATGATCCCCTCTCCTCTGAAGCATTGTTTCAATTGAGCAACTTGAAATCCTGGGATTTTAACTGAAGCACCTGATGTAACCTTGTTGCAAGAGTTGCATCCACTTACCCCTGATGCGTTGCTATTTAACAGATCGTCCACATCAGATGCCAGGTCTTCTTCAATTTCCTCCGATACACTCTGCTGCGAATTCTCCTTCTCCTCCACCTTTTCTTCTCTTCCACTTTTCTCAACACTTCCCGAAGAATGGAAGTCCTCGTCATACGCTTCCAATGATCCTGTGAAGATATGAAATTACTTCTGATCTGTACATGGTATTGGTTGCGAAAGTTGTAATAAGTAGCACTCGGATTTTTATGTAGCCTAAACATGTAAAAACAAATTGCAATAAAAAAAAACTTCTAACATGACATACCAGCAACAGCGTTGTTATAACACCATACAAAACACTTTAAAAGTCTGTCCGAGCTTTCGACTCCATCCCAGAGTCCTCATCATGGCTGGTCGAGAGACGTAGAGGAAGAAGCTGCAGAAGTTCCAATGTCCCTACTTGCTGTGTGCAGGAAGCAGGGACCTTGGAACATCTGCAGCTTATTCCTCTCAGTCTCTCGACCAGCCCTGATGATAACTCAGGTATGTAGTCGAAAGTTCAGATAGACTTTTAAAGAGTTTTTTTATTATGCTGTTCATTTGTTTTCTATGGTGTTTAACCTTTTGGTGCCCGACCGTATCGATCGAGATGCTCTTAGGTAACCCTCGGGGTGCCCGATCATCTCGATCGAGACGCTTTGTCAAGGTCGTAGTTTCTACGTTATAACTTCGCTATGTTTGGCTAGAATTCCAATTTTCTTTTTTCATATTGTTGTTAACACATGTATTTAACAGAAATGATTGTTGCACATCTTTTTTTCATGAAAATGGCGGGATAAAGGCAACTTCTTCTTTGCGTCTTTTTTCAAGGGAAAAATTTTGCCGACAAAGGAAGGCCGGCTTTGTTGTTCTAAAGCAATGCCTTTCCACTCACCCCTGGAAACTGCATTCGAAGAAAGTTTGTTTATCGGTACCCAAGGTCAAAAGGAATGTTTTCCGGGTGGGCGCAATCAGGGGGTGGGAGTTGGGGGAGGGGGAAAAGGGGTTATTGAAACTGCATGGCAAGAATGGAAGTTCGAGGCACGCTGAAGAAAAGCCTTTGTTCTTGAGCACAAGTGTTTCACAAGTGGCTACAAGGTTACCCTGCATTGTCTAAAAGTAGAATTTGGAAGTAGCTGCAAGAATTGGCGCACTTTTTTCACTCCATTCTAGCTTTTCCTCCTGGAAGGTTGTGCGTTCGTGAGAGTCGTTTTGTGCCCAAGTGACAAAGATTTTTTTAGTGAAGTGTGACTCTTTCCAAGACTTTCTTATCATCTTTGCTGCGTTCGTGTGAAGTGTGATAGTGTCGTCTGTGCCTGCTGTGTCCCCAAAAGGCTTATAGTCGACCATGGCTGCCCCGAGTGATCTCCGTTCTGATGAAATCCAAGATGAGCTGGAGGAGATGGATACAGACTCCGATTGCGATGAAGAAGAGCTTGGCATTCCCTCTGATATATCATCAGAATGTGATTCTGATGATATGTCTCAAAGACGTTCCCCTTCCCCTCCTCCTGCTCCTGCAGTATCCGACTGGCAACCCCCTCCCCGAACTGGTAGGACTGCTGCCAACCCCCGACCTTTCCGAGGACAGGATGGACTGAAGGCTCGACACATTTGACAATGCACCCTCTCCCTTGGACTTTTTTGCACTGACTTTCTACGAAGAAGTCTTCCAGCATTGGTGACTGAGACTAACAGGTACTACCACCAACATATCACAAAGCACCCAACAAGAAAGCCCGAACGTGGCATGACCATTGATGAAATGAAGACTTTCATTGGTTTGACAATACTGATGGGACATGACTGCAGAACACGTTGGCGAGACTACTGGTCCACAAAACCCCACCGTTACACACAGTTCTACGGACAACAAATGTCACGTAACCGCTTCATCCACTTGCTCAGATTCCTACACTTTGAGGACAATACGAAGAACCCCTCCCCATAAGATCCCAATTATGATAGGCTGTGGAAGATGAGGTTTGTTTTTGACAAGATCAATGAGCTTAGCTCTAAATGCTACTATCCTACAGAGCATTTAGCAGTTGATGAAGATATGGTCTTGTACAAAGGGAAAGTCATCTTCAAACAGTATATTCCAAAGAAACACAAGAGGTTTGGGATCAAGATCTACAAACTCCGTGCTTTGTGATATAGCATATGACATGGCCATATATCTGGGCAAGGACTGCCACAACATCTGCGATGCAGGGTTTAGTTGTAGCGATGTCGGAGAAGGTGAAGGGAGTTGGTCATAAATTATTTATGGACAACTACTTGTCTTCTCCAGAGCTATTTGATGAACTAGCAACTGCTGCGGGACCATCATTCCCTGACGAAAGGCCTCGCACCCCACTTTTCAGACTGACTTGAAGCTGAAGAAAGGAGATGACTTACGTGTTCGTGACGAACATACATCAGTCACCAGCTGACGGAAATTTCTGTGATGGCCATGGCAACGTACTCAAGCTGGCTATTGTATGCAAATACAATATCCACATGGGTTATGTTGACAAGGCCGACCGCATGACTAATTCCTAAAGTGTCCAACGAAAGACCATGTCAAAGTCTTCTTCCACCTTCTCGACCAATGTATCTTGAACGCCTTCCTGCTCTTCAAGTCATTTCATCAGAACGTGAGGCACTTTGGGTTTCGTGAGAAGTTGCCTCTAAGTCTTTTGGGAACCAAGGGCGGGCCAGGCACTCGAACCCCAGCTCCCCAAGCTGCGGCACAACCTGGTCTGTCAGGTCCCAGTCCATCAGCCAACAGGTGGTACAAGGTTTGTGGCTTTCGTCACTTCCCCACCATGGTATGAGAACAGCGGTGATACGTATAGTGCGAGCCATGAAACCCACGACTAAGTAGATGCCGCTGTATTACCTGTAAGGTGCCCCTGTGTCTGGAGCCATGTTTTATGGAGTACTACCAGTAAGGCATCATGGCTCCAGACCAAGCCTGGGAGCTAGAGCAGCAAAGGTTAAGTACAAAAAAAACTTCTTATTGTACTCCTCTTCCTATTTTTTTTTTACAAACTAACATGCCTGCGATAATTTCTATGTGCATGTTGACCTTTTCATGTCCTTTTTGTCAGGGGGCGTGGGGAAACCCAATTTTTGCGGAATGTGAATAAATTTTATATCATCTGAATCTGTGATTCATTCCACGTACAACGGTATATCATTCATCTCTCTAGGGCAATCAAGCCTCTGAGCTACAGTCATTTCACGGTAACGCTGAATTTTGAAGCTTGAATCAGTGGTGTGCTGACAATTCCTTTTGGGGGTACAACTCACGTTACATTCGTCATACGATAATAATGCAAATATTTTTGTTCCTTACATGCCAGCAATAAGTTCCATGTGCATGTCGACACTGTCATGTACTTTTTCCTTGGGGGAGGGGAAAATTCCCATTTTTCCGAAATTTTGCGGGTTCTCCCCTCCCCCCCACCACATATACGCCGAATTTGCATAAATTTTATATAGACTGAATCTCTGGTTCATTCCGAATACAACGGTATATCATTCATCTCTCTAGGGCAATTAGCCTCCGATCTACACTCAGTTCATTGAAACTGCATTTTGCTCAAAATTGGCTCGGGCACCAAGGGGGTTTACCTGTGAAAATGGCCTTGGGCTCCAATAGGTTAACCAAAATATAAAAACATATAGAAAAATCAGAAATAAGTGAATAATTTGTATTAATTTTAAAATTAAAATGTGTAATATGCCTAATATTTTTTGTAGTTTTTAATCATTTATTTTGGCCCTTTGCTATTTTTTTAAGTTTAAGTGTATTTCTCTGATTTCATCAAGGCTTCTACCTGAACTGCTGATATGCAGTCACCATTCCTGGAACTAGCAGGGATTATTTGAAAGTGAAGAACAGAGCCTAGACTTTTGTCATAAGATCTTCATGGCTCAACACAAGATTAAGTAAAAGTAAAATGATTTGGCTGCCATAATCAGTTAAAAATTACCAGGTTTTTGGAGAAATAATATTTTGAATGTTGGGTCAATGTCATAATTTTGGAGCTCCTACCGGGGATCAAACCTGGGACCTCTTGCACTAAAAGGAAATGTGCTAACCATTTGGCTAAATGGGAGCTCTAATCAGTATCATTGTGATAAAACACAATATATCCTGACCAAAGCAATATATATATTTCAGAAAAAAACTCAACGTGACGTTTCAACCCTCTATTTCTATCTTCGTTAAGACTTCATCATACTTTTTTTTTCTTTAAGTTCTGAAGGAAGACCCTGATAGAGGGTTGAAACATCACGTTGTTAAGTGTTCTTGTTTTTACTGAAATGTAGACTGCCTTGTTCAGTATATGTAGTGTTTTTTCTGTCATGGAAACAATGCTTAATCGTGTTAACATTGAAGTATATGATGTATCAGTAGATGAAAAGTTATATTGACCAAACAAATTACACAAAAGTGAAGGCCTACATTTTAATCACATTGGATTGCACTAAGTATTATCCCATATGTTATGTGGTATTACAAAAAGTGAGGAAAAAATTGGTTCCTTAACGTCGTTCTTATATACACTGGTTCTAATATTGGACTTCTTGGTACTTTGTCACATTCTGGACACCAAACTTTCATCTTTTTTTTGCCTAAATGGTATGTTTGTCACCAAATTACATCTAAAGCTCGAAATGCAATTCTGAACCCTGAACACAAGATGCCCAATAATATATGTTTCATTAATTTTAGGGAGAATCAGTGTGGGCTACATGCTCGGTGGAGATGTTCTCAATTTTACCTTATGGCATGGATCACACCTAGTGACACATCCTGCACCAAAAATGAGAAACGACCAAACACCGAATTCCAATGATAATGGTGGCCAATAATGTGAACATGCTTCCCTGACAAGTAAACACATAAATAAGCAAAAATCTTCCTAGCCATACCTGTGCCAAATTCCATATCCATTATTGCTTTCAGCTGACTCATATCTGTTGATTTAGGACCGCTTCCTCCAAAACCCTTCTTACTTGAGGATCCAGTCAAAGGGGGTAAACCACCAAGCGATGAGAGTAGACTACCACCTGACCTCTGAGATTTCTCTTTACTTTCTTCTGCAGACAGCTTAAAGGGTGCTTCGGCATCTTTTGACCTGCAAAGAAACAGCAATTCTTAATCCACTATCCATTAATAGAAATATAGATAAAATTCCAATTCACCCATATTTTTTCTATCAAAGATATATTAGGATTCCTCATTAGCATACCCAATTACAAAATTTATATATATTATTAGTCACATTTTTGTGGTTCTGTTGAAAAAACATTGTTTCAGGTGAAATTTAGCATACAAACAGAATACTTGGGAATTACTTCAGTAAACAATGAACAATTTTTCCTACTTTGGCATTTCACTACTTTACAATTAACTTAAAAATGTATTACTGGTGGAACACAATTATATTGTAAGTTTACAATACAAATCTACAAAAGTTTCAGTCATTCTACAATATTCCATTCGAAGATTATTTGCTTACTGCATTAATTAAAAATACAGCATTTTACAGCATTTCATAATTTATGTAATTTACAACTGCCTGTTGGCAAATAAACATAAAATTGTGCATTGTTTTGGGACAAAATATGGTAGGGAAATGTTCAAAGATTGATGCACTCCTCACATTGACACACTTTATACCAGTATGCTATGAGTATTAGTAACCAATCAATTTGTATTTTGTCTGTAGAAATTGCATAATAATGTAAATATTTAGGACTTTTTTACAAATTAAATTTCAAACAAACTTGAACTTAGTTTACTGTGCATCTATGAGTAATGATCAGTACAAGGCATGTCCATACTCTAAAGAATATGACTATTATGACATTAATTACTCAAATATGTATACACATATGTTGAATCTTCCCTGGAATGCTTTAATGGATTAAAAAGAACATTCTAGAATTGTCATTTTTTGTAAGTTTGAGAGGATATCCAATCTATGTCACATGAGAATTCATGAAACTTCACCCAAAAACTACCACTGTCACTATGAGTTCAAGTAGATAAGTAGGCATCACTGTCAGGTTAATGATCTACCTTCATTTGAACAACTTGTAAATGTAGTTCTGATTTACTATTAACAAACAACATGAAACATTTTTAAGGATATAAGAACCTGTTTGTATCTTTGGTTGAATCTGGTCATGATATGTTGATTGATTTGGTTAATTTTACTCTGCTTTTCTGCCACTTTTGGCTAATTGTGAAAATATGTTGTACAAATTGAGCACAATAAAAATGACACTATTGTACTCAGAGCTCACAGGCACAAGAGAAGGGGAAGTGAAAGAAGAAAGAAATGACTATGCAGTTTAGTTTGGTGGGGACATTCTTATCTTGGTTAAGCTGTAATAATATAACTTGCCAAACTTCATACTAGCAGTTTGAATAGTTTTGATGATAAAAAATTGTTTATGTTTCAATTTGGCACACACTGGATATGTACTAGGTAAAAATTTCAGTGAAAAATGCAGGTTTGGCCAGGACTCAAACCCAGATCTCTGGCATGCCATGCCATTTCACTATCAACTGAGGTACCAAACCAGTTAGGCTTCACCTGATTTTTTGCTGTCTCTGTTTTACGTGTGTGGAATCGTCTCTGCTAATGCTACCGCAATGGGATCTGTTGTCTTTGAAACACTGATGATGTCAACAGTATCTAGTTTCTCCCAGCAAAGAGTTGTAAATTACCTTATGGTTTCAGCAAAAAATTGATTGCTGCCATTCAATTATTTCACTGCCTTACACATACCAACTGGTGAATGAATATAATTTTTGTATCTTCAAATTATCATTTTGTGAAAATTTTAGAAAATTTCGAATCTTCACATTTGCTAGTCTTTAAGATGTAAACAGGCCACTTTAGGACAACTGTTCTCACCAAAGGCCAGTGATGTGGCAAGGGTGTCTAAACCTAAAAGTGTGTCTTTATAGCTCTGACAATTTCAGAGATACTGATAGTTGACATGGACAGACAGATAGATGGACATAACCAACATGTAAGGGTTCCTCTTTAAGTTTGCCTTATTAATACCACTGAAATTAGTGATGTGATGAAGCAGGGAACTAGGGGTGTGCACGATTACAAAATGTTACTACTGGGATTGGGGGGAAAATCCCATTCTGGTTCACAGTTCATGTAGTGGTCTCCTGATTTAGGAGATCCTGAAGTTTTTCTACACTACATTTATTGGAAATTTCATGAAATGGTAGTTGGCATTTCAGAAATGCAGAAAACATGAGTTCAAAGAAAAATTGTAAAATTCAAGATTTTTCGAAGATTCCCTGTACCAAAATAGTGAACATTTTGCATCCTGGATTTAAATCTTTTACATTATTATTATTGTTCTTATTTCCTGTCCCAATCCCATCTCAAATAAAAAAAAAACTTTCCATCCTGCACAACCCTATAGGAAACTGACAGATTCCATTACTGATCATTTTTTGAACCAACCATTACAATTATCCAATACAAGCACAATTGAATATCCAGCATTCTGAATATAATTTATGATTGTGTATTACTCAGAGATTTTTCAATGGTACAGAGACAATTACTGATATATGTGGGAAGAGGAAAATGCAAATTCCGCCAATAACTTATACACTGAATGTCGCATTGTCACAACCCCATAAAAAATTAAAGCATTCCATTCAGAGACTGAATGCCATATATGCCTCTACAATCAACAGACTTAATGCATCTTCTCTTAGACAAAAGAACTGTCATTTAGAAATACAACCTCTGACAATAAAGTTCGGTGAATGATCCTGAATAACGAAAGTAGACGCATTCTTAATGAAACCTACCTTACTGTCCTTCAAAGTAGTCCCCTCCCATAGATATGCACCATTGAGAATGGCTGTACATGTCCTGGTAACTTTCAGAAAAGTCTTCTTTCGGGATGGTGTTCAAGACCCTCGTCACGTTCCGTTGGATGTCCGGAATGTCCTCATATCTCTGACCTTTCAAAGCGATTTTGAGGCGTGGGAAGAGAAAGAAATCTGGAGGATTCAGATCCAAATTTCTTGCAATGCATTGCTACAGAGAATGAGAGCTGGTGTGTGAGGTACGACCCTGAAACGAAACGCCAAAGCATGGAATGGCGTTCTCTTGCATCACCCTGTTGGAAGAAGGCCAAGGCGGAAAAATTGTTGTTCCCTCCGGCAGGAATTCCTTGTGGATCATGCCATCACTGTCAAAGAAAGTGATAAGCATCATCTTGATGCGTGATTTTTACGCCTTGACCTTCTTCCGACGGGGTGATGCAGGAGAACATCATTCCTTGCTTTGGCGTTTCGTTTCAGGGTCATACCTCACACATCAGCTCTCATCCTCTGTAGCAATGCATTGCAAGAAATTTGGATCTGAATCCTCCAGATTTATTTCTCTTCCCACGCCTCAAAATCGCTTTGAAAGGTCAGAGATATGAGGATATTCCGGACATCCAACGGAACGTGACGAGGGTCTTGGACACCATCCCGAAAGAAGACTTTTCTAAAAGTTTCCAGGACATGTACAGCCATTCTCAACGGTGCATAGCCATTGGAGGGGACTACTTCGAAGAACAGTAAGGTAGGTTTCATTAAGAATTTGTCTACTTTCGATATTCAGGATCATTCACCGAACTTTATTGTCAGAGGTTCTATAATTGAAAATTATGCATACAAAATTACACACAAATAATTAAAAAATTGTGAAGCAAGATAAGTTACAGAAATATGAGAGGAATAAATTTGTACCAATATACCATTATCAATTAATATGTTCACTCCAAATGACAACAATGTACATAATACATACCCTGATATTTGTTGTTTCTTGTTGCTACCCACTGGTTTGTTCAATGAGTCACTAACTGAACTGTTATCACTGTATCCGTCTGATGATTTACTTTCCTCCTTATCTTTTGACTTCTTACTGTTCTCTGACCAACCACTCACGTTCATGGGTGGAATCAGTGTAGAAAAGGTCCTTTCATTATGAAGAGCACTGGCACTGACACTACTGAATTCCTTATGATCCTCTTTCGGAAGGTTTCTCCCAGACTCGGTCTGCTGCAAATTTTGGGCACTTCCAAAAGCATGATCTCCATGGTCATGAAGCTCGCGACTTTGCTGAGGGGTTAAGAAAACATGCATGGTGTCAACAAACAATTGCTACTTTTTTTAAAAAATTGTTATACCAAGATAAATATTCAATCTATACAGTTAGGTTTGTTTTGCAAACACAATCCCACCAAGCAGGAACACACCATGTCCCCAAGCGGTGGTCACCATAATTAAAACACACCACATGTGAACAGTTTTGTTGAAAGTCAATCCTCGATTCCAGTGTTTTATATAACCCGTGAGGGCCAGTGCCTACCGACCTAGCTACCGACTGCTAGCCTCACTCCCACCGGATCATCCAACTAGTTATGGGGTGACGTGTGGTCAGCAAGATGAACCTCCAGTCCTTTTGTAGGTTTCCATGACTGGGTTACGCTACTCACTCGTAGCTCCCCAATTTCCTCACAATGGTGGGTGGCCACCGGTCCCATACACAGGCCAAAATATCAGGAAAAATTTGTTACGCTTTCACCAGGAGACTCAAGCCGGCACACATCCCATACCAGAGCCCAAAGCTTGCGCCTTAGACCACATGATCTCGGTGCAAGACTCCAGTGTTCTAACTTTAATAAAATATCACATTCAACTTGAACTTGGTATTTTTTTCCACATCGTTTTGCCTATGGTGGTTTCCGAATAATCTGAAACTAATACTACACCTCATGACAGTGCTATGAAGGGAAAACCTATCAAGCAGTTTCTGATTGGGTGACACATGCATGGTCAGTGCATTAAGTCCCACCATAGGTGTTTTATCTTACCAGACTTAAGGCTGTGTCCAAAAGGTGCAAAAAGCAGGCTTCAAGTACGGACTTGTCGGAAGTGATGTCACCTAGTGCAGTTCAAAAGTGCCAAATAAAAGAGCAATCAAGCTGGCAGCATGCTGGATACTTGTTTACTACTCATTCGCTTGTTTTAAAACATGGAAGTCGACAGTCCAGCTACTGGTTGTAGTTCTTCTATTGTGAGAAAATGCAAGTATAAGAATAGTGTTATGTGATTTCATAGGGTTTTGATTCATGTCTATGGCACTGCCGTTGAAGTGTGATTTGAAAGATTTTAACTTTCAGTCCAGGCTTAAAGACTGAACTGTGAAACTATTCTCGAAGTGAAGTATGGTCTTTCATGACCTGAGTCTGCTCACAAGTAGTTCCCAAACCATTAATTAGATTAAAATTGTAGGGTTTCCACTAGAGCTTGAAGTCAAGACCACTTGGCATGCAAAGCAAGAGTGCTAACCTACTGACTACATGTGAATCAATTCTGAGTAATCAATAGGCATTAAATGGATCAATCATTGATTTGAATAGGCAAAATCAATCAGGAATATCTATATTGCTAGTTACTATTTTAGAAACTTGTATTGGTTTGCCAAATTACTTATTTGTAGATTTACAGGTTACCGAGAAACTGATAGATTACTTGAGATCTAACAGCTAGACAGATGGTTTAAACCAGGAATCACCAAACTGCCAATTGTGAGCTACTGGTACCTCACATGGATATTTTCAGTGGTTTGTGAATGGGTGGCTACATGTGCAGTGCAGGTGATGGCAACATTCTTGATAAAGGAAACTTTGGCAATGTTATGTCTGTATGCTGGGTGGATCGCAACAGGGAAGGCAAATGTGCCAATCTCTGGACTAAACTAATGCTTCATTTAGCATTTAGCAGTCTGCATGATTTCATCTCTGTAGCTCTACAGAGCCACAGTAGCTCAGTCGTTAGGGCATCTGAATACCATGCAAGAGACCTGGGTTCGATCCCCGGTGGGAGAGAACAGGGATTTTTTTTCCATCTGCTTAAGCAGCTCCGGCACCCACCCAGCGTCGTATAAAGTAGGTACCTGCAGGAAACTCTGCGGGATAAAGAAAGTGTAGGGCCCTAACTCCACACCCCCAATACACCTTCATGGCATGGTGCAAAACACAGGGTAGCACTTTACTCTTTTACTTTACTGTTTCCGAGATATAGAAGTTAACATCGAGGTATCTTTTCAGCTGTGATTATTAGTACCTTACAAATTAAACAATACTTACCATTTGTGCTAGTCTGACATAATTATTATGCATCTGAGCAGAATGCAAAACTTCTACAAGTAGTGGTCCTTTCTTTCCTGAAAAGAAGAAAGCAACAGTCAACCTTTACCTGAACTGCAATCTCACACATATACATGAGATTTTATTTTATTATCCTAGGCTAAAATCTATCACAATCAGAAACTAATGCATTAAATTAGGACGGGAATGAACTACAGAGATTGTTTGTGAGAAGTTCGAATTTGTACACTGGATTTGTTTGTCATTGGTTACTGTTATCAAACAATTTTATATATGTAACTGAAGCACTTTATTCTCCTGACGGTACACTTTTCTTAGTGTTTACCGAAAAAAAAAAAGGAAAAATATTCATATATGAAAATACCACTTTAAGTTAACTATACTGAACGCAAATCCAACTGGCGGCTGGGAAACAGCGAATCACCGATCAGTTGAATTTTTTTTCAACTGAGATCGGGCATTATCGAGTCGCAAGGTACCGAACGTTGTCCGTGGAACCAAACAAATGAGAGTTGGGTCCACCACATGTTCGCAACTGAGTTTGTTGATGCCCATCAAGCCACACACCCCCGAAGACGATTGGGGGGAGTTGCGTTCAATATAGCTCCTGTGATTTATTTCCATGATTATCATTATGTTATAGCAAATCCACCTGCGAAGACTAAGAGACCCTTTTCCCTTAGATAATCTCTTTGAATCACAGTGGAATTCAAAATTGAAAATCACATGTGAATAATGTAATCCACCAATCACATGCAAAATAAATTAATAAATAAATAAAATTCTGCATTATATATACAAAACATTAATTTTGAGGATGACCTATTTCTTCCTATTGCACATACTTGCTGGTTTCAAGTTCAGATGGTTCAGAATGTCCAAGATATAATTTTGCAAAGTCCAAAACAGAATGTTGGATATGACAACCCTGAAAACATTGACAACAACCAAGAACATTTGTACACATACTTCTCTGCATCTTATAGCACACACACATTGGCAATTATTCCCACATATTACAATTTAAAACTTTTAAAAAAGATTTACTCACCATTTAGATTTTGAAATTTTAGTTCCTTCATTAACTTCTCTCGTCCATAGTAAGCATAATCGTTGTCTTTGTATGTCTCTGCATCAAATACCGACAGTGTAAAATCTAAACTGAAATATTCCAAAAATTCCCTTACTAAACATGTTGCCAGTGATCCTTCTGGGGTTTTTAGGAATTCTTTGAGAGATTTATTCAAAAATGGAGTCTTGTTCTGAAAAGATAAAAGAAACGAATATCGTATTTTTTTTATTTTTAACAAAACATTCATGACAAGGAAGAAACAACAATAAATACAATTAAGTTGCAGAGTTCAAATTTGTGGTAAACAAAGTTCATCTTATTCAGCTCACTTAAAATACATTTTAGTTTCAATTCTTTCTTGTCTCTGAAATAGTACAATGGAATTTTGTAGATCAAAATAATTTTCTTGTTCAACAGAATTAGCTGTGAAAAATAGTTTGTGACAGAAAATGTGAAAAGTTTTCTGAAAACTGTTGCTTAACCTGGAATCAAACTTTGGTCTTGGTCTAGGAAAGTAATAAAAAAGGCTACACAAATGCACAATGAGAATACCATCAAAAATTTTGAAAATAAATCTGAAACAATATTGCAAATTGTAAATACAGCATTAAATGGAGGCAGCAAAAGAAAAGAAAATATTGTACACCTCTGTTCACAGAAAGTGGCACAATCGTTTGAATTGAAGTCCAGCTTCGGGTCTGGCAGTACAGCCGAAGTAAGTGTTCGGAAACCAGCAGTGTTGCTTACTATCAAACATTTTAACCAAATGCAGGGAATTTTGTGTCTCAGACTCAAAGAAAAGGGCTAACGGAAAGATTACAGCATAAATATTAATTAACTGGACTGTCCACATCTACAATGAAAGTAATGTAAATGCAAAAAATTCGTGAAAAATATGTTTAAAAAGACACATTTTTGACGTTTGTGAAGAAGTGGTTATCACAATGCGTTAGAATGCAAGGGCACGGGGTTCGAATTTGGCCTGCGCATGGGTGTTCTTTTTGAGTCTCTCTTAATTTTTCCGGGTAGCCGAAAATGGAAGAATAGCAACACTAAATAACGAAAAAAAAATTGCAATTTGAATAAGCAAGGTGGAAAGAGTGCTATTGTAATTCCTGAAAATGTTGCAAAAAGAAAACAACTTATTTTTTCTTTCGGAAAAAGTGTTATCCTAGCCTGGGAGAAGGCTTGAAGAATATATAAACTCCTTCCCCATTCACTTTGGCAAACATAATCGCAAAGTCGGCACTGAATATGCGATGGGATAGAAATCCAAAGCAAGAAGAGTTAATGTCACTGCTAGGGAGATACATGAGAGGAGGTACCCCTTCCCCACAAACACATACACATCAGTCATCCAGGCTATTAACAATAAGTCAATGGTTGTCCTCATTTAACTTTAACAGTAAATGGAATTTTCGTAAAAGGGTCATTCCATATCAATTCAACCAAAAAAAAGAGGTTTGGGAACCCACCATCTCAGATTTTTATGAAACTTGGTACATTCAATCCTTCTATGGTGGCAAGAAACCACATAAAATTTTTCGCTTCTAACTCATCTGGTTTCAGAGTTATGGCCTCTCGAACTTTCAGCCAACTCTCATTTCCCTTCATTTCCGAAGCCCTCATTCAAACCTGCAGCACCTTACAAAAAAAATTCTATCTCGCTCACACATGATTTATTCCCTTTGAAATTTCACAACAATATTAACCAAACAATAGGCATTTCAGAAAAAAATATGACATCACAAGATATCAATATTTTGGTAAAACAAAAAACTAATAAAAAAAATATTTGCAGGATTTTGTTACCGAAAACATGCCTTGCTAAAATATCAATTATCATTAAAAGGGAATGAATTAATACCAGCATAAGTATTTTTAAAATTAACCTGGATATGTATTCTAACTTACCCAGCAATAAAAGTTATGGTTATTTTATTCCTTCTATAAATATAATATAATTTATGTCTGATATTTGTATGAAATGGCTTCCAGAGTATTAAAATATTTTGGTTAACTCAAAATCAATCAAATAATGTGTTATAAATTAATCAGTGAAGCAAACTCGATATTCTACACTTTCGTTTATTCCTTGAGCATTGTTGTCTTATTATTTCCTTGCTTATTTATAAAATAATTTATCCATGCTACAACCTTAATGACCTCCTATCACATAGATATGTATGTATTGATCTTATCTATTATGTGTATGTAAATTAATGTAAACATATCTTGTAACTAATATTAGCGAAAACAAGAACTCCAAGAATCCTCAATCAAAGCAATTATCATGTAATAATTTTATTTGAATGTTATGTATAATATCTTCACACACATATATATATCCTCATGGCTCATATGCATGTGTCATTAATTTTTCACAATTAGTTACCCCCACACCCCCTATACGCCTTCATGGAGTGGTGCTATGCACAGGGGAGCACTTTACTTTTTTTTATTTTATATTATTTGAGTACTATTATTATTATTATTATTTTGTATTTGTGGATCTTCTGTGTTTCAATAATTTTAATATACTAATTGAATGATAGAAAATATTATTACTGGGCTTATAATCCGCTAATATTTTCTATATTGTTAACAATAAGTGTAAACGCGGCCTAAAGTAATAATCCATACGTTAATTTTCTGATCAAATGCCAAATTAAAAATATTAATCAGGGTGTCTACTATTTTGTGAAAACAAAATTCCCTGACTTTTCCATGTTTTCCAGATCAAGAACAAAAATTTTCCAGACCAAGTCATTAGGGCAATTAATGTACATGAACATGTTTCCAGACCAAGTCATTAGGGCAATTAATGTACATGAACATGTATGTACAGTAGCAGCGATTAGGGGAGTGTGTGGGGGGATTGTCCCCCTACTTTTTGCCCCACCAGTATGGTCAGTGGCGCAGGAACGTTTTTCATTTGGGGGGGTACAAAATTCAGCCTCCCATATATATATATATATATATATATATATATATATATATATATATATATTATATATATGTGTGTGTGTGTGTGTGTGTGTGTGTGTGTCCAATCAAGTGTAGCAATAATAATAATTAGGATAATTATATTTAATTAAATTAATATATTAATTAATTAAATATGTACATTAATTAATATTGTATTGTTATTATTACATGAATAGGTAAAAGATAGTAAAAGAATAGAAATATAACAGCAAGTATTCATTATCTAGAGTACGTGTAGTTAAGATCGCCAAGATTTGCACAAAATCAACTGGCCTGGCAAGGAATTTAATGTCAGATAGAAAAAGAATTAAATATTTATTGAATAACAAAAAAAGGAGTTAGATCCAATTAACGAAAAGTAAAGTTCCTGATTAATATTTTATGGATATTATCATTAGTAGTGTGCATAAATCTTTGGAATCCTTCAAAGCCGTATGACGCAAATTCCTTGCCTTCCAATAAGTTCAGCGGATAAAACCATCGAGTATACAGGGTGCAGCAGAAATAACTCCCGGATTTCATTCTTGAATAACAAAGCAACGATCGATGTTATGCAAAATTTTATTTCACAATTGGAAAGAACAAGGATTACCATTTTGTTTCCCATATGTACCGAGACAACTCCACGAACGCCCCTACTTTTTTGAGGAAGACGGCACGCAGTTAATGTAACGTCTGGCCGTTATGTATGGATGTTACGCAACTTCCTGCAGCCGCAATCGAACGAACGTGGCAAATTGGCTGTGTGGTTCCAACAGGATGGTGCCACAGCACGCGTATCGATGAACGTGCTACGTGAAATGTTTTAAGGGCGTCTGATCTCACTTCGAAGTCACCTTCCATGGCCAACTCGTTCCCCCGAGCTCGCACCCTGCGACTTCTTTCTGTGGGAGTACCTGAAGGCTAAAGTTTACCAAGGAAGGCCGAGGACAGACAATGATCTGAAAGATAGTACCAGACAGAAAAGAGCGGCAATACCGACCAGACATGACTAGGAGGGTAAGGCAGAACTTCAGGGCGAGACTTCAGAAATGCGTACACTGTGCAGATCGGCATTTGGACGATATCATTTTAAAAGAAAGTCAACTATGTCACACAAAATGGTGACTTGTGGCAATTTTGACAAAAAACAATTGGAACATTTTGTTCTTTGGAAACGTGCAATAAAATGGTAAACCTTGTTCTTTCCAACTGTGCAATAAAGTTTTGCATAACATCTATCGTTGCTTTGTTATTCACAAATGAAATCCGGGAGATATTTCTGCCGCACCCTAACTTTTAATTGTTACGCTGTTCAAGCATGGTATTGGCATTGATGGAAATTGAGTATAACAAATGCTAAACAATTATATTTTGATAAATTACTTTCACTACTTGGTAAGTCTTTCGGGGGAAGGGGTCCGGACCCCCTGGACCCCCACAAAAACGTCCTTGATACCTAGGTATAATGTGAAGCCATGAGAAATATTCTCTTTTAGAACAGCACACACGAATGGCCTGTTATTTAATGCAAAATATGCATAAATATTTTTCATTGTTTTTGTTAGAATTTAAGTTTAAAAAAAAATTAAAAAAATCAGGTAACAATTCTGAAACACACAAGGCTAAGCTCTGGACCTCATTCTGGGCTGATTTGGATTTCACGGAACGGAAAATCTGGAGTGAGGGGGATCTTGAGCCACCCCAACCAGCAATAATCATCTCCAACCCACTGGATATAGAAACTACATTATATAGAGCAGTGTTCCGCAACCTTTTTTTACTCAAGGCACACCCCAGACGGGCCTAGACTCAACACGGCACACCAAAATGTCTGTCCCCTCAAAATCATATGAATCTTAATATAATTACTAAATATTACGTCTTTATGTAATCAATTATTATCATTGTTGTTGTTATTATTATTATTATCATAAAACATGAATAGACTTATGCATTTATTAAAAATGTATTAACTTTAATTCACTGTAGAAAATACACATTTCTAATATGAATTTTAAAGTAAATAACTACTCATATCTTCAATGTGATACTTGGACCTGCTTAGCTGCACACAGACGGCTGATTCGTGGCGGAATCGTTGACAAAGCCAGCCTCATTTCTTCATCGATGGATTTGAGTCTCTTTCTCTTTGATATTTTAATTGCAGTCGACGTCGAGAAGCCCAGTTCACACAAATAAGTAGTTGAAAATGGTAATAACACATTAACTGCCATCTCGGAGATAGCCGGGTATTCACTGCTTATTGACAACCAAAATGTATCCAAAGACACTTCGAAAAATTTTAATTTCAATGTTCTGTCTGCTTTCAAATCTGCCAGTTCCTCTTGTAAGCCTAAATTTTTCGGAAGATATTTCGAATCCATACTGAATGAATCACGAACCCAGTCAAAATCTTCAACGCTCTCTCCAAAATATTTTTTGAAAGTCTGCTGCAAGAGTACCAAATGTTCTTTAATTAAGTCCATCAACACCTTGTTATCGTCAGCAAGGGGCCATACAGTTTGGAACATCTCACACGATCCATTTTCAATTGTCTGTATCCACAAGTTCAACTTATTAATAAATCCTTGAATCTTATCCATACTAGTCAGAATATTTTCGTTTCTACCTTGCATTTTTCTGTTTAGTTCATTCAAGTGTACGAAAATATCGGAAAGATATGCCAACTTAGATACCCATTCATCATCTGCAAATAAATCGGCATACTCATGCCCCTCAATAGTCAAAAATGAAAGTACCTCCTTTTTAAGTTCAAACATTCGCGTTAACACTTTACCTCGAGATAACCATCGTACTTCTGTATGTAGCAGAAGTGTAGTGTGCTCTGATCCCATTTCTTGATACAAAACGTTAAAAAGCCGCATATTTAGGGGCCGCGATTTGATGAAGTTCACGACTTTTACTACTTCGTCCATCACAATTTTCAGAGGAGATGGCAAAGACTTAGCAACAATGGCTTCGCGGTGAATGAGACAATGGTCGGTTCGTAAGTTAGGATTTACTTCACGTACTTTACCCACGAATCCTTCACTCGGCCTGTCATAGAAGCAGCTCCGTCTGTACAAACACTAACGCAGTCCTCCCATGTTAATTCATTACGGACCACATATTCATTAGTCGTACGAAATATTTCTTCACCGGTTGCTCGCTCGGGTAGTTCTTTGCAAAAAAAGAAATTACTTGCAATTACATCCCCATCAACATACCTTATGTAGGAAAGAAGTTGTGCGTGACCGCCAATATCGGTGGACTCGTCGATCTGAAGTGAGAATTTTCGACTGCTCTTTATTTTCTCCTTCATAATGTCTTCGATGTCACTGCACATGTCACTAACTCGGCGGCTGATTGTGTCAGCAGAGAGAGGAATTTTTGAAATTTCAGTAGCAGCTTCTGAACCCAGGACTATTTTTACCATTTCTTTACACGCGGGCTTAACAACGTTTCTGCTATTGTGTGTGTTTTTTTGGCCTTTACGACAAGTTTGGCTACCTTAGAGCTAGCTTCTTGTACTTTTTGCGAAACACGTACCGACGTAGTCATGAGCGTCACTTGTTTTTTTATTTTGTTCCAACAACCGACGAAAATAATTCACATCTTTACTTAACAGAGAGGAATTTTTGTTGACAATGTTGTTTTAATTTACTGGGAACCATAGCAGCATTACTGAGTTTTTCACCACATAGCCTACAACACACTCAGGGACAGGCATGTTTTGTAACCACACCAAAAAAAACCGTAAGATAAATAGTTATCACTATATTGCCGGTGAACTACTTTCAGTTTCTTTTTTTCGGGCTCGATGGTTTCACTACTTGCACTCGAGGACGGACCACTCCGTACAAGGAACTTATCCATATCAAAAAAAAGAAAATAGTAAGACTGGTGTAGAAATCCAATATTCGCACTACTGCAGAGCACAGCTGTGATAGAACTGAACTGAAATACTGTAATTGTTGTCTGACAATGTGTGGGTCCTTCGGCGAAGGAAAAGAGCAATAAAGTTTAAGAAGCGCCGACAAACAGGCACAAAACAGCCAGCCGTACACAAAAGATGCAGTGTTACAAACAAAGAACTCGCTTGAATAGCTCTATTGTATGATTGGTGCAGGCCGCTAAAAGGCTTGCTAAAAGTCTTACGCGGCTTTCTTTGTGGTGAACACAAAGCTTTCCGCCTGTAACACATCAAACCGGCCCAATATTACATGCGAGAATACATATAAGATGAGCAAACTATAACAATATTGAGTAAATAAATTACATTTAATTTCTATGAAAATATAACAGTTATCAGCAAGAATAAGCAAGCATCTTCTTACTTAAAATCGACAATTAATTCTTACAATATTACAATAGTAGGTAAAAGTTCGCGTCACACCTTTCACCTTGTGACGGCACACTAGTGTGCCGCGGCACACCGGTTGCGGAACACTGATATAGAGTTCCACTTCAGTTCCGTTCATTCTAATTTTAAAAGTCCCATAGCTACGCATAAAAATATCTTTAAACAATTTATGGCAGAGGTGTAACACATCCAATGCCTTTTAGAAGCCATGTATTTGGTATTTTCTCAGACATCTATAGGGTGTAGTATTAAAAAAGAAAAAAATGAGTTCAGATGGATCCCAATCAATTCGTAAGAAGTCTAACTTTGAAATATTTGTGAAAAATGTGACAAATCATTTATTTGTAATATAATTAGCTGTACCTAATGACGCTCTTCAAGTACTGAAAGTAATATCATTCGGTACATTTACAAAACCGAAATCCTTCAGCTCTCAGAAGTAGCAAGGAATGCCGTACGCTCAAAAGTTTATTCTTTCTTTTCAATTTTTGGTGGACAATGTGAAAAGCCGGCCAAGGTTTATTTTCGTATGTAGTTGTATTAAATGCAGATACATGAGTGTGTTTTAGGATGACATGTCAATTTATCGTTTATGTGAAAAGGTAAACTTTAATGTAAGCAGAAGCATGTGCGCATCACAGTTAAAGATTTTCGCATCTACAAAGAAAATCCAAAACACATTCCAACCTCGCCGGACTCCGTGGCGGAGGGGTTAGCATAGCGCGCTATGACGCCTGAGGTCCCAGGTTCGAATCCTGACCTGCCCATGGGTGTTATTTTTGAGTGTTTATCAATTTCATCATATCATCATCACTCATCCTCATCTTCGCGATTAGCCAAAAGTGGCAGAAATGCGAAGTAAAATAAACCAAATCAATCAATCAAATATTCCCATCTTACTCCCAGAGACCTTGTAAATCCAATCCAAAATCTACCAATAGAACCTGCAGTGAGTCTCATTTATCTCGTGCATTCATCTGACTAATGTAATTTTCTTACAATTTGACTTTAGAGTTTAACATAAAATGGCGTTGTGTTTGTGTTGCATTCGATATCACAATTAGATTTTAAGCAATTAATGTCCAATTATAAGTATACCTAATAGATAGGTAAAAAAACAGTCCCCCTCTGATAAAATCGCAAATTGCACCCTGTTTAAATGTCTAGGAAAGATTTCATTTCACCTAGGAATGATATCGCGATGCAATGAGTCGAGAATTGTGAGCCCCATCTCGTCTCCTGTGTGGTGAGGTCCTTCTCGTTCTTGTTTGTGCTTATTTTTCTTTCGGTTTCCGCTCTGAAGTTATGAAAACTTATTCCAAATTCACCTCATTCTCAGATAGGCTAATCGGCACTCTATTTTTTAAAAAATATATATCTTAATATATAGGTTTAAGTATAGTTTTCCCAACACCCTCTTACAAATTTATGAAAGATATGGGTGAGGTACAGGAGTGTATTGTACCGCCCCCCCCAAGTTGGTCTGTCGTGTCTCGTCTCGTTCATGTAAGTGTTCCGTTTCGGAAAATTCCATTATAAATATTCAAAGAAAATGGGGTCAGTCATATACTCTTCTTTTGAAGATTTGTATCTTATCTTGGAATCGACGCGACCACTGCTTTAGAAATGTGTACCCCCCTTACGCAAAGCAGCAATCGTCTGCAGCATAATTGTCTGAGAGTCAATCTGATTCCACCGTTCCACACACATTTTAAACAATTTTCATCTCCTTAAAGAGGTTTCCAAGAACTTAGGTCAATGAACTAACTAGTAGCAAGCACAATGTAGTATAATAAGTTTACAATTAAATGTTTTGAATTTCTGTGGTAAGGACTATAATGCTTAAAATTTATAAACAATAATACATTTCTTTATTGGGGAATTGATAATAGGTAATTTTAACAGTAGCACCTTCCGTCTGCTGTCAAATTACCAAAGGGGGGTACAGGGGGTACAACTCGATTTACGGATTTAGGGGGGTACAGTACCCCTCTTCAAAAATTTGCGGGGGTACAATGTACCCCTGTACCCCCCCGTTCCTGCGCCACTGAGTATGGTCTCTTAATGCTATCCCTTATCTACCAATAAAAAATTAACTGTTCTTGCCCCAAAACCAAAGTTTTGGCACTCAGTTAAAGGTGATATATGTAAGAAAATCAACACTTAGATGAAAATTCACACTTAGTCACACTCAAGTCTAAATACCGTAAACTGTAGTACATCAGATTAATCTTTTCACCACAAATCATACTTTATCCTCTTGTACCTGTATATTTATGGGAATTTACGAATATACTAGCAAGCTTTCATTATCACATTATGTGAAATTATTGATGGCTCCTTTCACCTCTTATAGCCGATTTGATCCGATCCGATCCATCCACACACTACAAAATAATTGTTTTACCAATTTTTCGGAGTTAATTTATTTCCATAACAATTCAGTAGTCACAAGAAAAATAATATACATGTTTATAAACTGAATGTAATTTTGTAAAATAGTTTTATTCCTTTAAAATAAATGCACAATTTTAATACTTGAAATGTTTTTCTAACATATAGAATTAGCGTTCATTAACATGTGAAAGTTTCAAAAGAACACATTACTCGAAAAAACACAACTACACTATTTTCTTTAATGCTTTCATTTTTTCATCCAATTCTTGGATTTCCTTTGCAGATCTCTCAAGGATTCTAGCTTTCTTTGTACTCAGTTCTTTCAGTTCTGCCATACTTCTTTTCCTCTCTTCTAAATGAGTCTTCTGAGTTTCTGTTGTATCATGATTCCTTCCACTTTCCATTTGCATTTCTTGCTGCATGGATTAAAGATTTTGTTATACGGACTTTTTCATCCCTCCATAAGTTACAATTGCATCATGTATACATCGTTAGGCAATAAGTGAGTCCTCATCAAGAATATCCACAAGGCATTGCTTATTTACAGAGAAACTGCACTCAACAGAAGCATTTCCATGTGAAAGCATTAAAATCTTCTGGACAAACCATACAAAGGCACTGTTGTTACAGTCTTAAAGAATTGTCATCCACATCTGATCCAGCTGATCAACAGCAATGTCAAAATTTTTCATTCTTGCAAGCACACTGTCATTACTACATAAGTCAGTATAGAACCGTTTTATATCATCTGCGGCAGGGCCAGAAAAATGGCACTTTTCAACTAGAACTTGTAATGCCACTTGGTCTTCACCTACTTTTCCGTCCAAAACAGATGCAGAAGAGAGACATGCTGCACCATATGTGAGCCTATATTTCAATGGTGATCTCATACATATCTTCTTAAACAAACATTGTAATATTTTCAGACAATCTTCACGAAAATGTAACACCTGAACGTCAGATAGTTTCACAGATCTAAAAGTTGCTTGGGTTGCAAATCCAATGTCAACTTCTTTTGCAGAACACACACATTCCGGATAAGTTAGATTTAGTTTCAAAAGATCTTCAGAACTTACAGCTTCAAGCAGAATGGACTTCTTTATAAACCTGGGCATAAGGGATTTCAGTAGCTTGAGCAAATGTTCATAAAGGAAAGGTACCATTGGCGAATCAGACTGAAACCTGACAAAAAAGGGTTCTATATCAGCTGCAAGCAAGAAGTCTGAAAGAAAGCTAGCCTGACTGGTAACAGAGGATTCCTCACTTGTGACTTAATAGTTTTAAAGCTCTCACACCTTGGTTGTTCCTTGTTACCAGAAACACTATCAGCATAGGTTTTCAGAAATGGTAAAAGGTACTGTACTTATCCACCACACTTCCATTGTCTAACCACCGAATTGGACAAAATGTTTTTGGAAAAACTTTTCATCCTGTAATTCTTGTAAAATCTGCTCTTCGAGGTGGAACATTTGTAAATAAATTGTACACTGCTCTTAAGAATACCACTATGTTCCAACCAGAACATTATTAGGTTAGTTTCAGGTTCAATCTATTTGAACACAAAAAAATATGCCTTAAAAGTGAAATACACAGAAAAACACATTACGAAAACCAACAGATTTTCAATCCCACCTTGTCAGATATCTTGTATCTTATGGTGTACATTCAAATGCTCATATTGTTGAAAATATATATTTCCACACACTAAAAAATTGTCATAAAGACACTTATTGTTCCCAAAGAAAATAAAAATGGTTCCTCAAAAAAGAAGGGGAGTTCAGATTCTACATATATTCCTTAAACACTTCTATTTGGAAAGCAGTACTCAGTTCCTTCCAGTGGCATGGCGTGAGATTTTTAAAAGTGTTACCGGTTATCAGTAGGAGATTTAAGGAAGGAGTCGTAAGACTTGGGCACCTCTCCACCTCAGCCCCCCCCCCCCCCCATGTCTTCCAAGTAGTTCGCATAATATTATTCAGGTACGACTGTAATTCACTAGATTTTAGTAAAGTTATTAATCAGGAAAAAATGAAATGTTGGCATAAACACTGAAGTGAATCAAACATTGGTTGTTGACACAATTAAACATTAGCCTAATAAAGAAATACGTAATTTGATACTTACAGAAACATCGAAGTAATTAACACCGTTTTTTAATTAATTGACAATGCCCGAAAACAACACAAAGATAAAAGACACCACTGATAAAACTCGCACTGCACAGTCCATCCTGCCAACCTTTGTTTACTTTTGTAACATGTGAAGCACCCTCCTTGCCCCTCCCCTCTCAGGATCGGCGCTTCCCCAATAGCCAATATTTCCTTCAGAACTGCAAGAAGTCCAGTTCTACTACTGTTGCCATCTTAGTTCTTTTGAAACCAGCTTTGCCCAAGTCGCGAAACTTTTCGTTTCAAATAAGACGTATGTAGTAGATGTAGTCTTGATCTGTTTCCCAACTACTCCCACTCCCATGTTTCGCTAAATCCACAGAAATCTCATTTCTGACACCACTACTATTTCATATATTTTACGTCCCTTGCTACCTTTAAGGCTTTCGCTTTATAAGACAATCGTGACGATGAAGATGCATGGTGAATTATTGAAATATTTTTTTTTTTGTGTATGTAATTATTAATTTTTATAATTATGTAAGTAAAACAATAACAACAAATTGAAATAACCATTTCTTGCTGAGGATTCGAACCTACTACACCTAACACTTCAGAGCATGCTAAGATAACAATCGGGAAATTATGCTTCTAAGTAATGTTTTCACCCAAAAACAGTGCTGCTACCTCAAAAACATTGCTTCAATCTGTAATTATAGCATTCCTGCGACAACATATGTCAATCTCAATCAGCCCTTTCAACAATTATCACAAATTCCTGTAACCGAAATAATATTATATGTGTGAAATATAGAATTATAGGTTGACATTTTTAGAAGGACGGTGGACCCCTTGACCTTCCCCATCCCTCTCCTCCTCGCCCATGATGCCAAGGAAGGACAAAGAGGACTTTCGTAATCACTGATATTTAGTGTAAATACAAAAAATCACTTGGTAGTTTGCTTTTCCCCAGTGTAAGTGGACACCTTCAGAGTAAGATAGACCCGATTAGGTGACATAGCTCTTTTCTGTCAATTGAATATGGCAACACTGATCTGTATCCGGTAAGGATCACCGGCAACTGTGGCAGCTAAACAGGCATGGCAATATCTGGCCTCCTCCTCCCGCCGTAACAGTCCTTGCCGCTATGCAAAGTCTTCCTTGCATGGGCTCAGGGCTCTTTCCTCATGTTGCCTGAGGAGGGTACCGGAACAGTCCTCCTCTTCGCTTTTGCCGGTGTCAGAAAAAAATGTCAGTCTGCAATATTTACTTTACGACAATATTACCAGTTTATGTATGTAATATAATTTTAAGACAGGTTCTTCAATTCTTTATATTTTGTTGTTACCTGCGGTAACAGCGGTTACACGCACGCCACGCCTCTGGTTCCTTCCCAAACTTCTGTTCAGCCTTAATTGATTGATTTATTTTACTTCACATATCTGCCACTTTTGGCTAATCGCAAAGATGAGGGGATGAGTGATGATATGATAAAATTGATGAGGGAACACTCACGAAGAACACCCATGCCCAGGCTGAGATTCGAAGCCGAGACTCCTGGCATTGTAGCACGCTGTGATAATCATTCTGCCACGGAAGCCAGCTAGCCAGCATTAAGTTAGCCAATTTTAACTTAAAATGACACTTGATAAACACAAAGTGCAAAAATAACACTACCTGTGTAGATTCTTGTTCCTCCAAAGCCAAAAACACACTTGCTCTCAACTGTGCCTGAAAAAAAGGAAGAAAGTAAATTGACTTCATTACAAAATTTATGTAAATTCACGTATCATCAGACTAATGATTCGATGGAAGATTTTTACAAGGTTTATAGGAGTTTATTTTAAATTAATAATCTTTGAAGTTTGAATATGTATATGTTGTTTTTAAGTCATGAGAAGCAGACTGTGCACAAATTTCATTCCAAAAAGCATGTTGAAGAGGTCATTGTTTTTGTAATATGTGGCTGCTGGAGTTGAGTTTCACATTAAAAGATGAAGAACCTACCTAATTTACTCATATACAATTATTTCATTGGATTTCCTCAATTCCAAGATGCCTTTGAATGTAATGTGCACCTAAAATATTGTTAGTTTTTGATAAAAATAAAAATTACTTGGAATGTAAGGTGTATAGATATGCACACCAGTATTAGGGCAATACTGTAGTATTACATTTACCATTAACATTACTACCATTATCATTTGCATTTACATTTACCATTTAATAATAACAGCACATTACACTATATTAAACTAATACTGTCGTGGTACTAATTTACTATTCCACAAACAGATTTCTCCATTTTTATACAAGAAACTACTTATGGTAATAAGTTCCTGTAGCATTGTCTAACATCTTGAAAGTGTTTACTGTCATGTGGGAATGTATCATAGCGGAAATTCATTATTTTTGTTGAAAAGTAATTCTCCGACGGACAATAGCCTTTGGCACGTACACCTCCTTAGATTATCGATCTACGAAGGTGTATACAGTATATTGTTTCTTACGCAAACGGAACAATGCAAATAAAGAAGTACTCGTAATGTGAAAAATTGAAATTACTTTCATCAAAAAAACGTGAATACACCTTCAAGAATGTTCCGCAAAGCAGATAGGTAAGTACGAATGTTAAAAGTGACGAAACGAAGAAGTTACATGTGTTTGTGGAATAGTAAATTTTTACCAATTTACATTGCCTAGTAAACAAATGGCAAATTACTGCTCTCTGTAAAACATGTACCAAGAGTGAATAGCTCCACCAGGTAGGGAGGCAAGTTTTTGTGCTATCATCACTGGTTCTCATGATTTTTCACTGTATTTCTTTACTAAAACATGCACATTCTCAAGTAATATATATATATTTCTTTTTTCAATACTTGTTAGGTTAGTAAGTTAGGTTCTCTTTCTCTCTAAAAAGAAATATTAGTTAGAAATTTCTATGGTGTGTTGATGAGATAGTTAGGTTAACTGCTCTGTGTGATAATACTTATTTTTATTTTTCCATGTTATGCATTATCGTTGGTGTCAGTGGAGTTACTTACAAAAACATTGGCATTTTGTGACTTATAACAGCATTAGCACTAAAAAAAGGTAATGATTCCGATTGTTTTATTTTTTTTTAAATAATTCTCCTAGCATGAAGACTAATTATCATAGAATTTTGGCAATAATTGTCACACGAAATTTGAAACTTCCTTAAAGTAAATTATCACTGTTTGGATTTTCAAAAAAAGTTATTTACGTTGAAAAAAACAACTTAAAAATTACCTTACGCAAGCATGCACGCTTCCCACACACAATGTATTTTCCATTGACAAGCGACTGTAAGTATCGTAGACTAGTGGGAATTAATGTATAAGTAAATCAGAACCTTAGGGTCTCTATTTTAATGCTAAGAGAACAAACCTGGCCTGCCTAATCTAACTACGAAAACATAGTAGGTGTTAACAGAAGTAAATGGAAATCGAACCATGTTAAAATTACATTCGTAGCATGATGAAATCGCAACAAAACAAAAGGAACTTCGGCCAAAAAAAATGTTGGTGAAAATGCCCAATTGGGTAGTCTCGTCACCTGGTGACAAGAGGCGCGCCCAACTTATGCATTACGATATCTGCATTCGGCAATCGGAAGTTGATCATCCTCAAAAGTTGGCCACCACAGCTGCAAAATCGACATGACACTTTACGCTTGGGGGAAAATAAAGGAGCTAACTACCTTTCGTTATAAGTACAGAAATGATGTTAAATTTTGTGATCCACAGCTAATACTTCCATTCCAGATAAAAAAAAAAGTAAACCTGCATTTCTATTTTGGCATTACGTATTTACTGCTTAACAACTGCCAAACTTATAAATAACATGTTAATAGGAAATTACTTCAAACTTTACCGAAAAGCACTGACACAATAACAGCACGCATAAACATGTGTACTTCAGTTTTGAACTTTTCGTAAAATTCTCACTCTTATAATTTTAAAATCCTAAAAAAATAAGGTAACAGTTCGTTATATCGGAAACACATTTCTCCATTTTTACAGGAGAAACTACTTACGGAAATGAGTTTCTCCAAGCTTTCCAATGGTTGTCGAGGTATTTTCTTCCATCGTGGAATATATTTGACCGGGAAATCATGTACTTTTCAAGAGAAATATCTCACCTACGCACAATTGCCATTGCTTTCACTACGTGAACTGCATACTGCATACGTTTGATGACGTAAAGCCCCTGTCAGTGTTTCCAACCCCTTTTTTTTCACTATGCTTACCTAACCTAACCTTATCGGAAATGGTTCATGGGGCTATCCGTCAACTACCCGTGCATAATTTAAAATTTTCACACGTGACGAACACAATAGTAGGTATTTTTCGGTGAAGAAGGTTGGAAACACTGCATAACTACAATGGGAGTCAAATAGTGCCCGCCATATTGTGTGTTACAAGAGCAAAGGAAGGAATAAAAAAAATCACTCTGTATGTGAAAAATTGTGTTTGTTTTCGTGTAAAAAGCATAATGGCACCTTGAACTATGTTCCGCAATACACAATTGGTAAGTACGAACCATGCAAAACACAAAATATCTGATTTTAATGTGTATCCGATATAACGAATTGTTACCAAAAATAATAGGTAAATGTCTGTTATAACATAGTTGAAGGTGCCATTATGCTTTTTACACGAAAATAAGTTTCATTTTTCACAGTACGAGTATTCCTTTTGGGTCCTTTCTTCCATTGTGAAACATACAATATGGCACACACAGCTGTGGATCATCGCACGTCGTGCTTGTGTGTTGCCAATTTGGAGTGGGTATGCAGTGTTTCAACATTCTTAACCGAAAAATACCTACTTTCGTGTTCATTATGTCATCACAAAGCATTGACGGATAGCCCCAAAAACCATTCATGATAGCCCCACGAACCATTGATGGATAGCCCCAAAAACCATTGATGGATAGCCCCACAAACCATTGACAGATAGCCCCAAAAACCATTCACGATAGCCCCACAGACCATTTTCGGCAAGGTTAGGTAAGCATAGTTAAAAAAAAATTATCGTAAAAAAAAGCACGTTTGGAAACACTGGCGAGACCACGTGACTTTCGACGCTCGCGCCATCTGCAGGTACATAATGGAAACAAACAACGGCATAACGTTGTCGCTTTGCACAAAATGCAAGTTATTACATCCAAAGTGCTTATTTCTTGTTGTGCAGCATTCTACGGTGAGAAAATACTTCCACGAACTTTCAAAATGGTACAGCAACTCATTTCCGTAAGTTTCTTCGGTAAATTTCTCGTATCGAACAAACGGATTTCTTCAAATTTACAGGAGAAATTACTTACCGAATGCAGTTTCTTTATACTTGTGGAAGTTCGGGGAAGTGTTTTCTTGCAGCGTTCATTGAATTTTGCCGGTAAATCATCTATTTTTCGATATAAATGTGTGACCGATGCACGAATGCTCTTGCATCCATTTACTTCCAGGTGGATGTAGCCTGTGTGTGATGACGTAATCCTGGTCAGTGTTTCCAAACACGTGTTTTTGTAACTGAATAAGGTACGTTTCCGCAAATGGTTCGTGGGGCTACGTGTCAATGGTTCGTGGGGCTACGTGTCAATGGTTCGTGGGGCTATGCGAGAATGGTGTGTGGGGCTATGCATATTTTTTTCAAAACTAATTTTTAACTATTGTAACCTATACATGACCCTACCTAACCTAACCTTACCGGAAATCGTTCGTGGGGCTATGCGTCAATGGTTTGTGGGGCTATGTAGGTATTTTTGGCTGCAGTAGGGTGGAAACACTGCATGCCGAGTACGGTAGTGAAACTGTGAACCCTTTAAGGTACTTGTCCGATAAGGCCCGAACACCTCTCACTCGTTTATTTCCTTAATTTTAACATTGATACTTACATATTCTGCATTGCGGAAGATTCCTTAAGGTGAAATTATGCCTTTTTCCATAAAATAGTGTCAACTTTTCATATTACAAGTCATTATTTGTCTTCCTTGTTATGCTTGGGTAACAGACAATATGGCATGCAGTCGTGCTTGTGTTTTGTTGATTTGGAGTGGGTATGCAGTGTTTCAATCTTCTTAACCGAAAAATACCTACTTTCGGGTTTATTATGTCATCATAAACCATTGACGGATAGCCCCAAAAACCATCCACGATAGCCCCCAAAACCATTGACAGATAGCGCCACGGACCATTTCCGGCCAGGTTAGGTAAGCATAGTTAAAAAAAAATAATTTAAAATTCTCGTAAAAAAAGGCACGGTTGGAAACACTGCCGAGACCGCGTGACTTTCGACGCTCGCGCCATCTGCACGTACATAATGGAAACAACGGCCTAATGTTACAGAAGATGCAAGTTCCTTACGTAACAACTGATTATTTATTGTTCTGCAGCATTTTATGGTGAAGTTTTTAGTTTCCGCGAAAGAAAATAGCTCGAAGAACCTTGACAATGATACAGAAAGTGGTTTCAGTATGTAGTTTCTCCTGTAAATTTGAAGAACTCCGTTCGGGCGATATCACAATTACCCCATTTAAAACTGAAAATATCCCATAGAAATGTGTCTCCGATATAACAGACTATTACCAATACCCAGACATTTACCAAATAATATTATACTAACCCTAATTTTTCCTAATGTACCATTATTTTCTAATGTTTGTGCTACTAAATCTCGCAGTTCTGTATCTTCCTCCACCGACATGATCGCCGACAAGGTCGCAAGTTTTACAAAATTATAGTATTCTCATAAATAAAATCTAAATAACTTTGTGCTCGTATTTACATGTCTCATAAAATCACATAAAATACCACCAACAAATATATCCAAAAAGTTTTGTTTTTTCCGCCACAGAATACACAATATACACATTTCTGCCACAGGTTCTTGCGATTTCGAAGGTTGCGGAAACAAATGACGATCAAAATTCAAACTTGATTCAAGGTGATTTGAATTTTGTTAGAAAGGTTTTTTTCTCTTATTCAGTTAATATATACTAGAGCTACAGTTCAAAGTGGGATCCGAACCACTGCAATGAGATGAACCTCAACCGGGATAATATCATAAAATGAAACTTTTATATCATTAGGTATTTATTTTCAGGTAGCGATTGCAGCTACAACCTTCTCAAGCATTCTCATTGGCTGGTAGCTTTTTGGGGTGTCTCTTAGAAAAGAAGAAACTTTCTTTTTTCTGACCCTATCAACTTTAGTCGATTTTAGTCACCTTTCTGAGTCTTTTGCAAAATGTATTTAGTTCATTATGCACTTATTTTTCACAAAAAAGAAAAAAAAACACACACACACACACATATATATATACAAGTATCTCGTGTACACTGGGTGCGTTCCGAAAGTCTTAACGAAACGAACGCATTCAACGAAAATAACTGGGCTCGTGAATCTGGTGAAACCAGTTATTTTACAGACTTATGGTACACTCTAGGCGAAAGCGCAGGCGCAGCGTTTTGTTTAGAGAAAGTTTCCGCATGGCGTCAGCGGAAGGAATGTTCTTATGGCAAAAATAAACTCTACTGTGGACACTGTTACTCATTTTAATCACATTCTAAGAACGGTCAAGGCATGCTCATCTTGTGCATGTTGCTTCATATCGCTATCTGTTAAAATTATAATACATTTTCCGAACTAGTGCAGTTTGAATCCATCAGCACGCGCTTTCTCTGCAAGGAGCAGACGATTTTCACGGAACAAACCAGCCTCCTGGGCCGTGCGTTTGGTGAATCTCGTTCTTGCACGAAACGCACGGAATGCGACTTTTGGGACAGCATAATGAAACTCACGAAACGCACGGAAGCACTTATGGGACGGCCAGTTACCATAACTCGTTTAACGCGTTAAACTCGTGTGACTTTCGGAACGGGCCCACTGACGCGAACTCAAAACGTACGAAAGTTTAGATATATTCATTTATTTTGTAAATGGAAAAGTGAGGGAAAGATAATTTTATAAAACTAGTGATATTATTATATTACAAATTATGCCAACAAATCTGCAGAAGTAATCAAATGACACATAACAAATGCTAGTAAATATATGTGCTTTCAACGTCGCCTTTCCGCTTCAGGGATTTAGGGAAAACCTATGATATGGCATGCCACTTTCACTTGCACGAATTTACTTCAAACAACAAGGGAGTTTTCAGACTGAAGCGACAAGCGATATCGGGATTTCGTACAGAAGCATTCGATCTAAAGCAAACCATTCGCCAGTCACGTTTGCGAAAATAACAGGCCTGGGCAACACAATGCACGGTATTGATAAAACGGCCCATTCCGAGCGACAAGCGACACCTGCAATTTGTCGTCTCTCTTTAATTCGGAAGATGTTGTTTATTTTTGAATGTTGTTTTCCAAGATACACGCATCGCTGCAGTCTGAAAGCTTCCTTTCGAACCAATGCACGTGTCGCTTAAACTGGACTGTTGTTTTCTCAGTACCATGCATCGTGTCGCCTCGGTCTGTTGTATTCGTATGCAAGGTGAATTTTTTTTTTTTTTAGAGTAAAGGGGCTGTTGCTTGTCGCTTCGGTGTGTAATCTCCGTGTCACTTAAAAGTGAATCCTCAGTGATCAATGATTTTTTTAACCGAAGCGATACGACAAGTTGCACGTGTCGCTCAGATTTCCAATGGCGTGTATTGTGCCGCCTGAGACTTGATCTCCCATGAGCGGTAAATGCTTATTTATAGACTAAATGGGCCTGTGTTGCTTGTTACCTCGGTACGAACCACTGCTGTCGCGTGTCGCTTCGGTTTGAAACCTCACTAAGAGGCGTGCTTTTCACCACAACACAATACGCAGACAAACGATCAACATGTTTGTAACAAAATGCAAGTCGTACAAATCCTTTCCGGGTACCAATCCTTTCTTCGTTCTGCTTGTATCAACAGGTTTCGTGTCTCTACGTCCTTCGGAAACCTACGAAGTGATACTTAACTCAATAAATTTGTTCCCGATCGAACTGTACAACCATATGCTACACAGCTGACACCGTTTTTCCTTGTAAAAGAAGCTCCACTTTGCCATCTCATATTAACGTTCATAGCACTGTAATGATAACCGGATGTTCGAGGGGGACCAGACGAGTGCGCATGCTCTGCAGTAGCTCCGCCTTTAACACCGTCTATAGTAGGAGGAATGGGATCCGTGAGAAGGGGAATTAGAGATATAGGAAATGGAAGTCCATGGCGACGCAAACCATTATATAATTTATCTCGTTCTCTGTCGAAATTAGGACATTGTAAAAAGAGATGTGTGGCATCTTGATTAACTTCTCCACATGTGCAGGCTTGTTTTGTTGTAATATGTAATCGTGCTAAATGATCATAAGTGCGAACATGACCTGTACGTAGACGTATTATAAAAGTAATAACTGATCTTGGAAGATTATATGAGTAGTACCAAGGTTTGTTTTGTGATTGTTCTGCAAACCATTTATATGTATTGCCCGCGAATTGAAATTGTTCCATACACCACTGTTTCCCTTTATCTTGAAGTTTATATTTAACGCTTGGGAGAAGATCCGTGTATGGAAGTCGCGCGAGTGAGGTAGATTCCGATGATCGGGCGGCTTTGGCATATACGTCCACACGTTCATTTCCCGTGCTTACTTGGTGAGCCTTTACGTAACTTAACTGAACGTTGTAATGTGAAACAAGAATATCTACTCCGGTATTCGGTAAATTTGTTATGGCCTGGTATGGAATATCATCAAGACCTGGCGCTGTGTTTTTCAAATTTTTTAAAAATTGTTGTTAATTCCTCTCGGGTTACAGGTGGAAAATCTTTTGTAAATTTTGAGAGGAAATTCTCTTTAATATCATAATGTAGGTGAACACGATGGTGGAGTTAATTGGGAAAGAAATTGATGTTGCCAACTGTCATCTATCGATCTTTTTTGAGGAGAACGTGGTTTGCGTAAACAATTGAATTTATGCAAAATATTTCGGGATGCTTCCTGCATGTCTATCGAATTGCAGTAGTTAATCCATGCTTGTCGTTTGGCTTGTAAATATATTTTTCGTGCTTGAGCTATGGACTTTTTCCATGATATGAGGTTTTCAGGATTGGGGCGTGAGGCATATTGTTTTTCTCTGATTTTCCTATTCGATTTTGTCTCTTCACATTCTGTCGTCCACCAATGTATCTTTGGAAACATTGTTTCACAATGAGTATTTTTACGCGAGGTTAGTATATCTAAAGCTTTAGTAATATATTGAAGTACGTAGAAGTGAATAAGATATAGGTTGGGAGGAAGTAAGATGTTTACATTATATAAAGGAATCTATTAATATTTTATATAATTCCCATTTTAAATTGTTTGTTTTCCTGCGGAGAATTGGTAATGGGACGGGGGGAAAGGTTGGCTTGGTAAAAAGTGGGAACGAATATAGATGCGAAAATGATCGCTACCATGGAGTTCATCCTCCTCTATGAACCACTAAAATTGAGGGAATAATGAGTCCGATGCTATAGAAAACGAGAATGGTTGCAGCAACAATACCATAATAGATATGGGGAAAACTGCTTACCGGTAATCCCAAGTAAAATGTAAATAAAATAAAATACCGACCTTATTCTTATTTTCCTTTGTAAATTTGATTCTACAGGGTTCGCACGCACCTGGAAATCTCAGTGAATTTGAAAAAAATCTCTTTCAAATGTCAGAGAAAATAATCGAATTGGTTAATGAGTCCCAAAGAGGTATCTGAAGGACTAAAATAGACACCAATAGTTATAACTTCTCTAATTTTCTTTACACGAGCTGCTTTGAAGATATAGGCTTTAGATGTATGTTTATTTTGCATTGCAGATTAATTACTATTTTTTGTCCATTTGTAAACTTCTGTTTCTCAAAAGTGAGAAAATACTTACTTATTCTATATACGTATGATATGTTATTTTGTTCCCTATAACAAGTCATGTTCAGAGAGTAAGGAGTCTGGAGAATGATTTCAATGCCTTTCATTGCCTCGAAATTCTGGATCAGATGCGATGAATGAGCCAGAACATTATTGTGATGCAGTTGCGTATCTCCAAGCTTCTGACAAAACTTGATGCAGCTCCTCATGTCCCGTCATCCCAGTGAACAAGAAAATGTGACATTACACAGAGATACACTACCTCACTCGCCAGCTCCCTCTCATCGACTGACACACCCAGCCACAGTGGCGCAGGAATGGGGGGGGGGGGGTACAGGAGTCATTGTACCTTCTAAAAAATTTTGAGGGGTACTGTACCCCCTAAGTCCGTAAGTACAGCTAATTTTATTACAATTATATGTCAAATGTTTTACAAATATTCCAAAGGTTGACCTCTTACGAGTTGATCGGGAACCATCTCAACTCGGTATTTTTTTAATTATTTTTTTTAACACATGAAATACATATAATAATGAATACATGGCTTCTAAAAGGCATTGGATGTGGTACACATCTGCCGTAAATTGTTTAGAGATATTTTTATGCGTAGCTATGGGACTTTAAAATTAGTAAGGACTGAACTGAAGTGGAACTCCGTAAATATGACATATTCAATAATGTGGTTTCTATATCGAGTGGGTTGTAGATGATTATTCCTGGTTGGGATGGCTCAAGATTGAGGAGTGAGGAATCCTCCTCGCCCCCATTAATCTCACCCTGCATTAAAATAAATACATGTATCTTTATTCCAATTTTCACATTTCGAACTCCTGATTTTCCGTTTCGTTAAATTCAAAATGTGTCCAGAACAAGGTCCAGTACTTTATACATTTCGGAATTGTTATCTGGTCTTAAAATCTGATTCTAAAATAACCATAAATTCTAAGAAAATCAAAGAAATAAAAATTATTTATGCAAATTTTGCATTGAGAAACAGGAAATTTGTGTGTGCTGTTCTAAAATATAATATTTTCCTTGTGTCTGTAGATACCTTTCAGGTAACACCATGAAAGAAACTAGCATCTCTGGGTATGACGCCATATTGAATACCTTACCATAGGGCTGGAACAACGGATACAGCAACAAATTCGCATATGATACAAGTCCTTTAATTCACTTGGTATTATATAATAATTAAATACGTTTGCACACTGAAGAAATACAAAACAGCCCACATCCGATAGATAGGCTAGCTGAAAAATGTTCTCCCGCTGCCGCGAGCCGACATGCACCATGCCGCTGTGTTCGAATATCACGCTCCCAGAATTCCGCGTTCTTGCAAGAAGCTCCCAGCGGGAGTAAAATAAAAACAAATGAGGAGCGGAAAGCAATACTATTTACAATTAGTGTTGCCCACGAGACGAGACTTTGGCCTGTCTCGTCTCGTGGAGTCTCGTGGAAATGCTGTCTCGTCTCGAAAATATTCGTTTGTCTTATGACACATGGTCAATCTCGTCTCGTCTCGAATTTTTAAAAGCCTGTCCCGTCTCGTCCCGTGGGCAACACTATTTACAATCTTCAACATTCTCCCCCCCCCCCGTTGGAATGCGCAGCATCCAAACTAAATCATGAAAGTTCAATTGATCTTCCCATCTGGAAGAGGTACAATCTTACTGAGAGCCCTTCGGTACACTCCATCCTTGGTGCGAACCACGGCTACACGAACTAAATTGTTTTTCCCTGGAAACACTTCTTCTATAATGCCCATTTTCCAGGATAATGGGGGTAGGTTGTCTTCTTTCAGAAGCACAAGTAGTCCTGGTTGCAGGTTGGGCTGCGTGGTTGTCCACTTCTGACGCTGTTGCATACCATGAAGATAATGTCGGGACCAGTTTCTCCAAATCCTTTGTTGAAACTGTTGAACTCGTTGCCACCTGGAAAGTCTATTTTCCTTGAGATCACTTAAGTCTGGTTGAGGAAAGGAAGTTAGTGGACCACCAATAAGAAAGTGGCCTGGAGTGAGGTAATTAAATTTTTCATGAGAGTCAGGTAAGGATGTAAGAGGTCGAGAGTTTAAGCAAGCTTCGATTTGGCACAAAAGAGTTGACAGCTCTTCGTATGTCAGTACAGCATTCTTGGCGACTCTACGAAGATGGTACTTCATGGATTTTATGGCGCTTTCCCAGACACCACCGAATAATGGGCTACGTGGAGGTGAGTTTTTCCACTGAAAGTTTTCTTCTGCTGCATACCTTTGAATGTCTTCACTGAATCCTTGCGATTGAAATAGCAATTGTAGTTTCTGAAGTTCGTTCTTCGCTCCTTGAAATGTTGTGGCATTATCACTGATAATGGTGGAACACTTGCCTCGCCTTGCTGTAAAGCGTCGCAACGCTGCTATGAAAGCTTCAGAAGTAAGGTGTGTTATTAGCTCAAGGTGTATTGCTCTCGTGGCTAGGCACGTAAAAAGAGCGATGTAGCATTTCTTTGTGATTTTACTCCTGATTGACCCTACTTTGATGACGTATGGTCCGGCATAGTCTATGCCTACATGATTAAATGCCTTGCTAGGTGTAACTCTGATGGATGGGAGCTGTCCCATTAGCTGTTGTGCTGCGGATGCCTTCAAACGATAACAAGTTAAACACTGATGAATGATTTGCTTAATAACTTGTCGTATTCTAGGTATCCAGTACCTTTCTCGAATGGATGAGATTAACAATTGAGGTGCTGCGTGCATCAATCGTTCATGCTCTGATGCAATTAGTAGACGGGCGAAGTGACTTTTTGGATGCAAAATGATTTGATGCTTGCTGCTGAATTTCAAGTTGCTATTTTCTAGTCTACCTCCGACACGAAGAATTCCCTGATTATCCAGAAAGGGGTGTAAGTCCTTGAGGATACTTTTGTTGGATACTTGCCCTTTGGCAGTGAGATCATTTATCTCTCGATGAAAGAACGAAATTTGTGTCGTAACGACACACGTTTGAGTAGCGTCTTCAATGTCAATTGAAGTAAGTGGATCGCATTGTTTGTTACTTGCATTTTTACAATTGCGAATGAATCTTTTACAGAGCGCTACAATCCTTAACAATTTGAAAAATGTAGAAAAATTGTTTATTACTGCCTCTGATTGCAGATGAGACACCAGTGTGGTTACAGGAAGCTTTCGTTTTTCAGGAACATCTTTGTTGTTAAGACTTGTGTCAGATGATGATGATGGCCAGCACGTTTCATTTTCTTGCAACCAAGCTGGACCATGAAACCATTCCGAATGATGAAGATCTTGAGGTTTAACTCCACGGGAGATTAAACCCGCTGGATTATCCTTGGACGAAACATGTCTCCATTGATATGTTTGAGTAAATTCTTGAATTTGCGCTACTCTGTTGGATACAAAAGGCTTCCATCTGCTTGCTGGCGATCTGAGCCATGCCAGAACTATTTGTGAATCTGTCCACAAATAAACATTGTCAATATTAAGTCTTAAAATTGGCAGAGTCTTGTTGAGTAATTTGGCCAATAAGACTGAAGCGCACAGTTCCAATCTAGGAAGAGTGGTTTTCTTGATCGGGGCGACCCGTGATTTTGAGTAAGTGCACTTTGGTGTAACCTTCTTCGTTTGCTGAACGAACATACAAGCAACTGCCATAATTTTTCTCCGATGCATCAGAAAAGCCATGGATTTGTATATTCTTGACACAACCAGGTGTTAGGATGAAACGTGGTATTTGCATTTCACTGATGACTGGTAGCTGAGAATGAAGATGAACCCATTCAACTTGCAGGGTTTCTGGAAGTGGATCATCCCAGTTTATGTTGTGAAGCCACAACTGTTGTAAAAAATACTTATACATTACAGTTACTGGTGAAAGTAGTCCAATTGGATCAAAAATCTGGGCAATAACACTGGCTACTTGACGTTTGGTTGGTTTGTGTGACATCATGTTAACAGACTTGGCTCCAATGTTAATCATGAAAGTGTCTGCCGTGGGATTCCATGAAACTCCTAGAGTTTTAACACCCTCTGTATGAAAATGAATTAGATTTTGAGTCTCTCTCAGTGATTCTGGAATAGCGTTGAGTACTTCAGTGCTGTTGGAGCACCACTTTCGTAAGATGAATCTCTTTTCAGAAGTTCTGATAGATCTTGATAAAGTTGTAACGCACCTTGCACGCTACTGCTTCCTCCAACGTAATCATCAACATAGAAATCACGCTGCAACACTTGCGATGCGTGTGGGAAGTTAACTGCTTCATCTTCGGCTAACTGCTTCAGACATCTGGTTGCTAAAAAGGCACTTGATGTAAGCCCATACGAGACCGTGTTCAATTGAAATACTGTTATGAGTTCCTGAGGAGCGTTTCTCCACAGAATGCATTGCAGTGGCCTGTCATCTGGATGTATGTGTATCATTCTATACATTTTTGTTACATCAGAAACCAATGCCACCTTGTGAGTTCGAAATCTCAGAACAATGGAAAACAAATCTTCCTGTATGGTAGATCCAACCATTTGTATGCTATTTATTGATTCACCGCTTGTTGATGGCGAACTCCCATCAAAAACAACACGTATTTTCGTTGTACTGGAATCCTTGAAAACACAATGATGCGGAATAAAAAATTTTGTGCTGTCATTTGTTTGTACATCATTTAAATTTCCTATGGGTTCCATGTGTCCCAACTGGTAATATTCTTGCATAAATTCTGTATAATCAGCCCTTAATTGTGGTTGACGTTGAAGCCTCGTTTCTAATTGGTAAAATCGAGTTAATGCAGAGTGTGAGGAGTCACCTAACACTGAACGATCCTTACATAATGGCAGCCTGACCGTATAACGGCCACTTTCATCTCGTGTTACATTTCGCTGAAAATGTTGCTCGCAAGCAATTTCTTCTGGTGATTGCAGTTTCGTGTGGATCTCCTCTATGATCCAGAACTGTTCCAGTTGCGAGCTGAGAGAATCTTCCTTTCTCGTGAAAAATGACCTAGTAATACTATTGTTAGAAGACGTTGCTGGAATCTTCCCTGCAATAATCCTTCCAAACTCTGTGTCTTGAAGAATGGGGAAATTTCCTGGTTTTGTTCTCTTTTCAGGCTTCATAACGGTAAAGAAACCTCTGCACCAAGCAGAATCTGTATTTTGCCCGGCGAACAAAAGTTTGGGTCTGCTAAACGAATATCTGTTGGAATGTTCCATTCAGATACATCAACCTTTTCTGAAGGCATTAGTCCTGTGATGGTTGGCAACACTGAGCACGAAATACTTGTCGTAAAATTGCTATTATTAGATCTCAGACGGATCTCTACTGAATGACTCGATTCAGCTGACGAATTGTTGATTCCTTGAATGGGAACTCGATGCTTTATCTTTCGAAGACGGTTACTTTGAACAACGTCTTCAACAATGAAATTATTCTGACTCGCCGCGTCTAAGAGAGCACGACAATTGACCCAATTGCCCGCTATATCTTGTACTTGAACAATTGCCGTAGCAAGTATCACCTGTGAAGTACTTTTCTGCTTAATTGAACAATAAGAAACCTGAGGTGCTTGATCTGAATGCTGTGAAGAATCGCTTGTATTATTTACCATTGATGGGTTCACGTGACCCCCAGATGATATTTCTCGTTGCCTGTTTACATTGGATGTACCTTCATCTACATGAAGTAAAGTACTATGCTTCTGTTTACATCGCTTGCACACTCCATATTTACACTGTGCCGAAACGTGATTGTTGCTGCTAAGACAGTTAAAGCATACGCGATTCTCACGTAAAAATTTATACTTTTGTGAAATAGAAGCTTTCTTAAAGGCTTCACACGAAAATAAGCGATGTTTGTTTGCTTTACAAAACATGCACAATGAAGAATCTGTTGTAACATATGACTTCGAAGATTGTTGACATTTAGCACTGTACTGTTTGTGCATATTTGTAGATGATTTTGTTGCTACCTTGTTACCTTCACTCGTAACTGGATTAATCTTTTCAAGAGCCTGGCATCTGTGATCCAGAAAACTAAAGAGCTGATCTAATGTGCTAAATTCAGTATCATTACTTTCTAGTTCAAATGCTCTTCTCGTTGCAGGATCGAGATTTGAAACAAGATGCTGAACTAAAATTATATCAGTTAACGACGTGTCCACAGGTATCATTTTGAGCGCTGAAATAGAGCTAACTGCAGTGTTTGTAAATGCACGAAGTTCCTGACAATTCTCCTTTACAACTGGATTGATATGTAAAATATCATTTACATGTGAGACTGCAATCAACCTTTTATTGTCGTATCGCTCATTGAGTTGCTCCCAAGCAATAGCGTAATTTGCTTCTGTCATTGGCAAATTTTGAATTAGATGTAAGGCCTCGCCTTTCAACAATACGCGCAAATACTAAAACTTCTGAACATTTGAAATATCTACATTGTTGTGTATCAGCGACACGAACGTGTCCTTGAAAGACACCCACTGTGTGTAATTACCGCTAAAATGTGGTAATGCAATTGCCGGAAGTTTCACCTGCGTACTTCCTCGTGATGCAGATTGTTTAGTTTCAGGGGAAACTGGCTTTGTGACATGCTTGTCAATCAAAATTTGCATTCTTGTTTTCAAATCAAAGTACATGCGTTCAATTTCTTCTCTTGCCGCGTCATGTTCACCTTCGACTGATTGTAGTTCAATGCTGTCTTGAACTTCTTCTAATTTTAGCCAAACCTCGTTTAAATGCTCCAAGCGAGTCTTGATTGTTAGAATGTTGCTTGATGCTTCATCGTAAGTATCAACATACGAAGCTATACGTTTCAGTTTGCGCTTGCATGCATTTCTCTCTTTGATAAGACGCTGAATGTCGGCCATGGTTGCAAGGTAAGGAAAATACAAGGAAGGAAATGTAAAATGAACCAGACTTACTCACCGATTTGCTTCTTTGATGCTCGCGTAGAAAGTCAATCCCTCTTCCCACGACGGTGGTGAAGAAACAGAGAATCCATCATCCTACGACGAAACAAGAGTTCCTGAAACAGCTGATTCCACCGTACCGTGACGATTAATGCTACTGTAATCGCAACCGAGTTCAAGGTCACTGCAAAATGAGTTCAAACAATGTTCGTTACGAAAGCGAGGAAAACCTGTATGCGTACAAACGAAAAACACTGTTTGTTCTGTAACACTGTCACAACTGATGATCACTGACCTGCACGAAACAAACTGTCACTATATCCGGAATGCGGAGGACCATAAATGTCTGTAGATACCTTCCAGGTAACACCATGAAAGAAACTAGCATCTCTGGGTATGACGCCATATTGAATACCTTACCATAGGGCTGGAACAACGGATACAGCAACAAATTCGCATATGATACAAGTCCTTTAATTCACTTGGTATTATATAATAATTAAATACGTTTGCACACTGAAGAAATACAAAACAGCCCACATCCGATAGATAGGCTAGCTGAAAAATGTTCTCCCGCTGCCGCGAGCCGACATGCACCATGCCGCTGTGTTCGAATATCACGCTCCCAGAATTCCGCGTTCTTGCAAGAAGCTCCCAGCGGGAGTAAAATAAAAACAAATGAGGAGCGGAAAGCAATACTATTTACAATTAGTGTTGCCCACGAGACGAGACTTTGGCCTGTCTCGTCTCGTGGAGTCTCGTGGAAATGCTGTCTCGTCTCGAAAATATTCGTTTGTCTTATGACACATGGTCAATCTCGTCTCGTCTCGAATTTTTAAAAGCCTGTCCCGTCTCGTCCCGTGGGCAACACTATTTAGAATCTTCAACATTCTCCCCCCCCCCCCCGTTGGAATGCGCAGCATCCAAACTAAATCATGAAAGTTCAATTGATCTTCCCATCTGGAAGAGGTACAATCTTACTGAGAGCCCTTCGGTACACTCCATCCTTGGTGCGAACCACGGCTACACGAACTAAATTGTTTTTCCCTGGAAACACTTCTTCTATAATGCCCATTTTCCAGGATAATGGGGGTAGGTTGTCTTCTTTCAGAAGCACAAGTAGTCCTGGTTGCAGGTTGGGCTGCGTGGTTGTCCACTTCTGACGCTGTTGCATACCATGAAGATAATGTCGGGACCAGTTTCTCCAAATCCTTTGTTGAAACTGTTGAACTCGTTGCCACCTGGAAAGTCTATTTTCCTTGAGATCACTTAAGTCTGGTTGAGGAAAGGAAGTTAGTGGACCACCAATAAGAAAGTGGCCTGGAGTGAGGTAATTAAATTTTTCATGAGAGTCAGGTAAGGATGTAAGAGGTCGAGAGTTTAAGCAAGCTTCGATTTGGCACAAAAGAGTTGACAGCTCTTCGTATGTCAGTACAGCATTCTTGGCGACTCTACGAAGATGGTACTTCATGGATTTTATGGCGCTTTCCCAGACACCACCGAATAATGGGCTACGTGGAGGTGAGTTTTTCCACTGAAAGTTTTCTTCTGCTGCATACCTTTGAATGTCTTCACTGAATCCTTGCGATTGAAATAGCAATTGTAGTTTCTGAAGTTCGTTCTTCGCTCCTTGAAATGTTGTGGCATTATCACTGATAATGGTGGAACACTTGCCTCGCCTTGCTGTAAAGCGTCGCAACGCTGCTATGAAAGCTTCAGAAGTAAGGTGTGTTATTAGCTCAAGGTGTATTGCTCTCGTGGCTAGGCACGTAAAAAGAGCGATGTAGCATTTCTTTGTGATTTTACTCCTGATTGACCCTACTTTGATGACGTATGGTCCGGCATAGTCTATGCCTACATGATTAAATGCCTTGCTAGGTGTAACTCTGATGGATGGGAGCTGTCCCATTAGCTGTTGTGCTGCGGATGCCTTCAAACGATAACAAGTTAAACACTGATGAATGATTTGCTTAATAACTTGTCGTATTCTAGGTATCCAGTACCTTTCTCGAATGGATGAGATTAACAATTGAGGTGCTGCGTGCATCAATCGTTCATGCTCTGATGCAATTAGTAGACGGGCGAAGTGACTTTTTGGATGCAAAATGATTTGATGCTTGCTGCTGAATTTCAAGTTGCTATTTTCTAGTCTACCTCCGACACGAAGAATTCCCTGATTATCCAGAAAGGGGTGTAAGTCCTTGAGGATACTTTTGTTGGATACTTGCCCTTTGGCAGTGAGATCATTTATCTCTCGATGAAAGAACGAAATTTGTGTCGTAACGACACACGTTTGAGTAGCGTCTTCAATGTCAATTGAAGTAAGTGGATCGCATTGTTTGTTACTTGCATTTTTACAATTGCGAATGAATCTTTTACAGAGCGCTACAATCCTTAACAATTTGAAAAATGTAGAAAAATTGTTTATTACTGCCTCTGATTGCAGATGAGACACCAGTGTGGTTACAGGAAGCTTTCGTTTTTCAGGAACATCTTTGTTGTTAAGACTTGTGTCAGATGATGATGATGGCCAGCACGTTTCATTTTCTTGCAACCAAGCTGGACCATGAAACCATTCCGAATGATGAAGATCTTGAGGTTTAACTCCACGGGAGATTAAACCCGCTGGATTATCCTTGGACGAAACATGTCTCCATTGATATGTTTGAGTAAATTCTTGAATTTGCGCTACTCTGTTGGATACAAAAGGCTTCCATCTGCTTGCTGGCGATCTGAGCCATGCCAGAACTATTTGTGAATCTGTCCACAAATAAACATTGTCAATATTAAGTCTTAAAATTGGCAGAGTCTTGTTGAGTAATTTGGCCAATAAGACTGAAGCGCACAGTTCCAATCTAGGAAGAGTGGTTTTCTTGATCGGGGCGACCCGTGATTTTGAGTAAGTGCACTTTGGTGTAACCTTCTTCGTTTGCTGAACGAACATACAAGCAACTGCCATAATTTTTCTCCGATGCATCAGAAAAGCCATGGATTTGTATATTCTTGACACAACCAGGTGTTAGGATGAAACGTGGTATTTGCATTTCACTGATGACTGGTAGCTGAGAATGAAGATGAACCCATTCAACTTGCAGGGTTTCTGGAAGTGGATCATCCCAGTTTATGTTGTGAAGCCACAACTGTTGTAAAAAATACTTATACATTACAGTTACTGGTGAAAGTAGTCCAATTGGATCAAAAATCTGGGCAATAACACTGGCTACTTGACGTTTGGTTGGTTTGTGTGACATCATGTTAACAGACTTGGCTCCAATGTTAATCATGAAAGTGTCTGCCGTGGGATTCCATGAAACTCCTAGAGTTTTAACACCCTCTGTATGAAAATGAATTAGATTTTGAGTCTCTCTCAGTGATTCTGGAATAGCGTTGAGTACTTCAGTGCTGTTGGAGCACCACTTTCGTAAGATGAATCTCTTTTCAGAAGTTCTGATAGATCTTGATAAAGTTGTAACGCACCTTGCACGCTACTGCTTCCTCCAACGTAATCATCAACATAGAAATCACGCTGCAACACTTGCGATGCGTGTGGGAAGTTAACTGCTTCATCTTCGGCTAACTGCTTCAGACATCTGGTTGCTAAAAAGGCACTTGATGTAAGCCCATACGAGACCGTGTTCAATTGAAATACTGTTATGAGTTCCTGAGGAGCGTTTCTCCACAGAATGCATTGCAGTGGCCTGTCATCTGGATGTATGTGTATCATTCTATACATTTTTGTTACATCAGAAACCAATGCCACCTTGTGAGTTCGAAATCTCAGAACAATGGAAAACAAATCTTCCTGTATGGTAGATCCAACCATTTGTATGCTATTTATTGATTCACCGCTTGTTGATGGCGAACTCCCATCAAAAACAACACGTATTTTCGTTGTACTGGAATCCTTGAAAACACAATGATGCGGAATAAAAAATTTTGTGCTGTCATTTGTTTGTACATCATTTAAATTTCCTATGGGTTCCATGTGTCCCAACTGGTAATATTCTTGCATAAATTCTGTATAATCAGCCCTTAATTGTGGTTGACGTTGAAGCCTCGTTTCTAATTGGTAAAATCGAGTTAATGCAGAGTGTGAGGAGTCACCTAACACTGAACGATCCTTACATAATGGCAGCCTGACCGTATAACGGCCACTTTCATCTCGTGTTACATTTCGCTGAAAATGTTGCTCGCAAGCAATTTCTTCTGGTGATTGCAGTTTCGTGTGGATCTCCTCTATGATCCAGAACTGTTCCAGTTGCGAGCTGAGAGAATCTTCCTTTCTCGTGAAAAATGACCTAGTAATACTATTGTTAGAAGACGTTGCTGGAATCTTCCCTGCAATAATCCTTCCAAACTCTGTGTCTTGAAGAATGGGGAAATTTCCTGGTTTTGTTCTCTTTTCAGGCTTCATAACGGTAAAGAAACCTCTGCACCAAGCAGAATCTGTATTTTGCCCGGCGAACAAAAGTTTGGGTCTGCTAAACGAATATCTGTTGGAATGTTCCATTCAGATACATCAACCTTTTCTGAAGGCATTAGTCCTGTGATGGTTGGCAACACTGAGCACGAAATACTTGTCGTAAAATTGCTATTATTAGATCTCAGACGGATCTCTACTGAATGACTCGATTCAGCTGACGAATTGTTGATTCCTTGAATGGGAACTCGATGCTTTATCTTTCGAAGACGGTTACTTTGAACAACGTCTTCAACAATGAAATTATTCTGACTCGCCGCGTCTAAGAGAGCACGACAATTGACCCAATTGCCCGCTATATCTTGTACTTGAACAATTGCCGTAGCAAGTATCACCTGTGAAGTACTTTTCTGCTTAATTGAACAATAAGAAACCTGAGGTGCTTGATCTGAATGCTGTGAAGAATCGCTTGTATTATTTACCATTGATGGGTTCACGTGACCCCCAGATGATATTTCTCGTTGCCTGTTTACATTGGATGTACCTTCATCTACATGAAGTAAAGTACTATGCTTCTGTTTACATCGCTTGCACACTCCATATTTACACTGTGCCGAAACGTGATTGTTGCTGCTAAGACAGTTAAAGCATACGCGATTCTCACGTAAAAATTTATACTTTTGTGAAATAGAAGCTTTCTTAAAGGCTTCACACGAAAATAAGCGATGTTTGTTTGCTTTACAAAACATGCACAATGAAGAATCTGTTGTAACATATGACTTCGAAGATTGTTGACATTTAGCACTGTACTGTTTGTGCATATTTGTAGATGATTTTGTTGCTACCTTGTTACCTTCACTCGTAACTGGATTAATCTTTTCAAGAGCCTGGCATCTGTGATCCAGAAAACTAAAGAGCTGATCTAATGTGCTAAATTCAGTATCATTACTTTCTAGTTCAAATGCTCTTCTCGTTGCAGGATCGAGATTTGAAACAAGATGCTGAACTAAAATTATATCAGTTAACGACGTGTCCACAGGTATCATTTTGAGCGCTGAAATAGAGCTAACTGCAGTGTTTGTAAATGCACGAAGTTCCTGACAATTCTCCTTTACAACTGGATTGATATGTAAAATATCATTTACATGTGAGACTGCAATCAACCTTTTATTGTCGTATCGCTCATTGAGTTGCTCCCAAGCAATAGCGTAATTTGCTTCTGTCATTGGCAAATTTTGAATTAGATGTAAGGCCTCGCCTTTCAACAATACGCGCAAATACTAAAACTTCTGAACATTTGAAATATCTACATTGTTGTGTATCAGCGACACGAACGTGTCCTTGAAAGACACCCACTGTGTGTAATTACCGCTAAAATGTGGTAATGCAATTGCCGGAAGTTTCACCTGCGTACTTCCTCGTGATGCAGATTGTTTAGTTTCAGGGGAAACTGGCTTTGTGACATGCTTGTCAATCAAAATTTGCATTCTTGTTTTCAAATCAAAGTACATGCGTTCAATTTCTTCTCTTGCCGCGTCATGTTCACCTTCGACTGATTGTAGTTCAATGCTGTCTTGAACTTCTTCTAATTTTAGCCAAACCTCGTTTAAATGCTCCAAGCGAGTCTTGATTGTTAGAATGTTGCTTGATGCTTCATCGTAAGTATCAACATACGAAGCTATACGTTTCAGTTTGCGCTTGCATGCATTTCTCTCTTTGATAAGACGCTGAATGTCGGCCATGGTTGCAAGGTAAGGAAAATACAAGGAAGGAAATGTAAAATGAACCAGACTTACTCACCGATTTGCTTCTTTGATGCTCGCGTAGAAAGTCAATCCCTCTTCCCACGACGGTGGTGAAGAAACAGAGAATCCATCATCCTACGACGAAACAAGAGTTCCTGAAACAGCTGATTCCACCGTACCGTGACGATTAATGCTACTGTAATCGCAACCGAGTTCAAGGTCACTGCAAAATGAGTTCAAACAATGTTCGTTACGAAAGCGAGGAAAACCTGTATGCGTACAAACGAAAAACACTGTTTGTTCTGTAACACTGTCACAACTGATGATCACTGACCTGCACGAAACAAACTGTCACTATATCCGGAATGCGGAGGACCATAAATGTCTGTAGATACCTTCCAGGTAACACCATGAAAGAAACTAGCATCTCTGGGTATGACGCCATATTGAATACCTTACCATAGGGCTGGAACAACGGATACAGCAACAAATTCGCATATGATACAAGTCCTTTAATTCACTTGGTATTATATAATAATTAAATACGTTTGCACACTGAAGAAATACAAAACAGCCCACATCCGATAGATAGGCTAGCTGAAAAATGTTCTCCCGCTGCCGCGAGCCGACATGCACCATGCCGCTGTGTTCGAATATCACGCTCCCAGAATTCCGCGTTCTTGCAAGAAGCTCCCAGCGGGAGTAAAATAAAAACAAATGAGGAGCGGAAAGCAATACTGTTTACAATCTTCAACACCTTGACTTCACATTATACCTAGGTATACCTGTGAAGTACTATGTATGTGTGTGTGGGGGGGCTGAATTCTGTACCCCCCAAAGGAAAACGTTCCTGCGCCACTGCGCAGCTACCTAGTGATATCATAAATTCTGTTACAAATTTTAGACAGGGATGGCAACACTGGTTGACAAGGTAACCCCGCAATGTTGGATCAAACAACAACCAGTATCATTGTATGTTTGGCTGTAGTAGCGGAAAGGTGAATTTCACTGCGAGTGGAATGGAGTGGGGGTATAGACCGTGTTAAAAATGTAAACATAAACATTGGTGAGGTCTTGCCTGGTCCCCCGGAACTTCCGGTTTAGGCCAGTCCCCGTTGTTGCCAGTGCAGATTCACCGGCATACGAAGTAAGAAATGAGAGCTTGTTTTCATCAGTTGTGCGACGATAGTCCAGAAAGGTATTTGTTAAAGTTCTACTATGAAGGAGTGGACGTCTAGAATCCGTCTGATGAACAACTGCAGAGCAAATTATTAAAATATGACGTGTCTTTGTGGCCGCCAGTTGTATAGCACACTATGTACATACACATAGGGTCAAGTGCCCATATTTCGGATAGGTTCCTAATTTCGGATACCAAGAAATTTCCACCTTAGAACAGCAGCGCCGAAGTGCAGATAGTGCCAACTAACACGCTACTTCGTCCCAAAGTTTCACCCTTGTGCGTGACCTTGAGCAATGTTTCTTTAGTGTGTGGCTGATATTTCTGACTTTTCCGGAGTTTTTATGTAATATTTCACCATCCAAACTTAAGGCCTACAACTGGAAGGTTCATATTTACTCACTTCTGTCTAAATTTTATATAATCTTGAGAGATTCAGCAAACATTATTACGTAGTTTCAGTCACATTATTTCAGAGGGGGAACACACAGAATCGCCATATTGAATATGCGACTGGGTTTTCTAATTTCGGATGCTACACGGGTACCTAATTTCGACTACCCGAAATTGTGCACCCTTTTCAAATACTCATTAGTAACCCTATCCGAAATTAGGAAATACCCTTTTCAAATACTCATTAGTAACCCTATCCGAAATTAGGAAATACCCTATCCGACATTAGGCAACCTTTTTGTCAGACTAAAAATATGCATACAATTCTTTGTTTCATAAAATATACCAAGTATTTCTTATAAATGTTAATATAACTTTCAGAAACATTAATAAATATATGTTCAATGTTTATCAACACATTTATGGCTTATTTTGTTTACATTTAGGTACTGAAAATCTAATTTGAAATGAAGTATCCGAAATATGGGCACTTGACCCTATCAAATGTACACGCACGACGAACGTTTAGGGCCACTGCGGCATGGAATTTGAAATTGGCGATGACCAATCGTTATCAGGCCAAGGGGGAACCACATTGACGCCACCCACACGGTCGGCGGCCATCTTGATGTCCGCCATCTTGAATTCAACTTCAGAATTTTAAATGGGAAGGGGGTCGTGTGACATATCAAAATGGGCTAGAATGTCACGAGAAATGCAATGGTGAAGGTTATTTCGACGTATCTTTAACCAGTAAAATGTTATGACTGAATTATTGTACCAATTTGCTCCTTTTCGAGGTGTTAGAAAAATGCCTTAAAATTTGTTTAGCGCATCGGTAATGCATCGAGATCAAAGTGACGTCTAGGGAGAGAAGTTCGCATGTCATTGCACACGATTTTAATCGAATACATCCATGAAGAGCTGAGCATTATGAATGGTTGTCGCGAACAATTTACAGTGTGACGCTTCCATTGAATTTAAGTCCTTCACAGTGACAAGGCTAATGTTTATGGTCAGAAGGAAGTTCATAAACAGAATATTCGATGCTTTTCATCTGATAACTAACTTTGGACAGAAACTGCTTCACAACGTTTCCATAGTGTTCTGGTGTTCGTCCCTATTGAAAAAACTCTGTAAAAAGAACCTTCTTCCATAAGCAAGGATGAACAAACCTGTTTATTTAACAAATTCAAGTAGCACTAAGCATTTAAGGTTCCGTTGATGAAAAATTGACTAACCAATCGTGTTCCACACACCACGCCACACCATTAACTTACCAGCACTAACCATTCAGCTTTGATCTGTCGAAAATGGGTTATCAGATAAAAAGCATCGAATATTCTGTTTATAAACTTCCTTATGGACATAAACATTAGCCTTGTCACTGTGAAGGACTTTTAATTCAATGGAAGCGTCACACTGTCACACACAATGGAAGCGACAACCATTCATAATGCACAGCTCTTCATGGATGTATCCGATTAAAATAATGTGCAATGGCATGCGAACGTCTCTCCATAGACCTCACTTTGATCTCGATGCATTACCGATGCGCTAAACAAATTTTAAGGCATTTTTCTAACACCTCGAAAAGGAGCAAATTGGTACAAGAATTCAGTCATAACTTTTTACTGGTTAAAGATACGTCGAAAAAACCTTCACCATTGCATTTCTCGTGACATTCTAGCCCATTTTGATATGTCACACGACCCCCTTCCCATTTAAAATTCTGAAGTTGAATTCAAGATGGCGGACATCAAGATGGCCGCCGTCCGTGTGGGTGGCGTCAATGTGTTTCCCCTTGGCCTGATAACGATTGGTCATCGCCATTTCCATGTTGCGCGCTGCAGTGGCCTTGTACTGACGGTGTTAAGTGACTTATTGAGCCACCCTGTATTATAAAGTATGCTTAAGCCAACAAATCTGCAGAAGTAATGAGACATAACAAATGCTAGTAAATATATGTGCTTTCAACGTCGCCTTTCGGCCTGAGGGATTTAGAGAAAACATATGATATGGCATGCCAATTTCACTTGCACGAATTTACTTCAAGCAACAGGGGAGTTTTCATACTGAAGCGACAAGCGATATCGGGATTTCGCACAGAAGCATTCGATCTAAAGCAAACCATTTACCAGTCACGCTTCCGCAAATAACAGACCTTGGCAATACAATGCACGGTATTGATAAAACGGCCCAGTCCGAGCGACATGAAAGCAACAAGCGACACCTGCAATTTGTCGTGTCGCTTTAATTCGGAAGGTGTTGTTTATTTTTGAATGTTGGTTTCCAAGAGACACGTATCGCTGCAGTCTGAAAGCTTCCTTTCGAACCAATTCGCCACGAGAAAATGCACATGTCGCTTGGACTGGACTGTTTTCTCAGAACCATGCATCGTGTCGCCTCGGTCTGTTGTACTCGTATGCGAGGTGAATTGTTTCTTTTAGAGTAAAGGGGCCGTTGCCATTGGCGTCCGGAAGGGGGACAAGGGGGGATGTGCCCCCCTGGAAAATGAAAGTCAAACAAAAATTATGTATTTCACACATATAATTTTATTTTAGCCACAATAATATGTGTTAATTATTGCATGAACATCATAAATTCAAATTTAAGCAATGTTTTTTAGGGAACAACACTATTTTTTGGAGAAAATATGCCTTGTTCGCCCCCCTGGAAAAAAAATACCTTCCTTGCCCCTCCCTTTAAAAAATCCTGCGGACGTCCATGGCCGTTGCTTGTCGCTTCGGTGTGTAATCTCTGTGCCACTTAAAAGTGAAACCTCAGTGATCAATGACATTTTTCGAACCGAAGCGACACGACAAGCTGTACGTGTCGCTCAGATTCCCAATGGCGTGTATTGTGCCGACTGAGACTTGATTTCCCATGAGCGGTAAATGCTTATTTATAGAGTAAATGGGCCTGTGTCGCTTGTCACTACGGTATGAACCACTGCTGTCGCGTGTCGCTTCGGTTTGAAACCTCACTAAGACGCATGCTTTTCACCACAACACAATACGCAGATAAACGATCAACATGCTTGCAACAAAATGTAAGTCGTCCTTTCCGGGTACCAATCCTTTCTCGTTCTGCTTGTATCAACAGGTTTCGTCTCTCTACCAGTGACGTGCACTGAGGAGTAGCTAGTCTAGCAGAGATAGGTCAATCAATATTTATTGTCTTGAAGCCTCAGTTCATATGCAACACTTCTTTCCATGCGCTTCTCGTCCCTCGATGTGATCAGCTGGCAAGGCTGGATAGCCTAGCTGGCTCTTCTTCCGTCTTACCAGATCCAGGTATAGACAACCGCCCGAGGAGAAAGGGAAGATTTCGGCCTCTACCTCCCTTGGCCCTCACCCCCCGCTCCAATGGTTGAAAACCCATGCTTTCAGGTCCTCCAGTCTATCTCCTATAGGACAGATAGGGGATTGGTTTCCCTTCGATTCCTTTGTAAATCCTCTAAAGAACTCAGGGGAAAATTTCCGCAGTACTTATGTTCTCTGTATTTGCACAACCTTTTAAACGTTGTACAATATGTATGTATAATATGGGATGTAATTTTACTTGTATTATGTGCAGACAAAAATGTTATGGTTTCTTTTATCTTTTTGTCAAATATGGAATATATAATGATTAAATAACAAATACTTTCTCACGCTCTCTCTCGCTCTCGCTTTAGTAGTGTTTTATTTAAATATACTAATAATTTGGCCTCCAATAAAAAATGGATAAGCTAAACAGTCATAAATACGGATGTATTAATTTGGGCAAGAAAACGCGCGTTCTAATTGTTGTTGTTGGTTTGGTTTATTTTCCTTCACCTTTCTGCCACATTTGGTTATCGCGAAAATGAGGATGAGTGATGATGTAATGAAATTGATGAGGGGACCTCACAAAGAACAATTCAGGCCGGGATTCGAACCCGTGATTGCGCGCATTCTTGTTCATATGTGTTGTACTCTGCAATGAATAATGAAATAATTTGGAACGAAAAATGTATCCCAGAACTCAAAAAGCCAAATGAATATCATTCAAGAAAATAGAAAAAAGTGTGTTTCGTTACCTGTTTACCTCCTCTAATATATTGAATTCTTGCCACCTCCCATCGCTTTTTCTTGCTGCATTGATTTAATCGCAATAAGTAGCTAATGAGCTTATGGAAGTCACGAGGGACAATCATAAACAGAGAACTCTGGACTCCTGATTTCACAGTGCCCTGCAGATGCACTCGGAGGAAATTATTTGTATCCCCCCTTTTTTTTAGCGTTGCTTTTCCATCACTTTACCTAAATTCTGCCATGACGATGAACGTTGATTAAATTAAATGGATGAAAAGTAGTTACAAAGGAACACTCATGCACAGGCCAGGGCTCGAGCCCGGATCCTTCAGTAACGAGATCGTGAGATGGAGAAATTAGGGAAATCAAGCAATACATTTCTTTTTTGGTGTTTCAAAAATCCAATTGAAATTTACCACTGAGGAAAAATGCAGTTTACTTTACCGATACCCACGTATCCGAATAGTTAGAGCTTTCCACTCATCCTTGTTGTCGGCCGACCTCCGTGGGGGAAGTGCAAGTGGTTCCGGATCGGTACCCGGTGGAGGCACATAGTGGTTCGCATCCCACTTAAACTGTAGGTCCAGTCCCAATTAGCTTTTATGTACATAAAGTGGACTTAAACACCAAATCAACCAACCGCGGGGGAGTGGTTATCACTGCACGCTATGACACCAGGAGTTCTGGGTTCGAACCCCAACCTCGGCATGGGTGTTATTTGTGTTTGTCACTTCATCAATTTTATCGTATGATCTTGACGATTTTCGAAAGTGGGTGGGATTAAAACCTGCTTCTTTTCAGTAGTCCTTCCTCATTTTGCAATCCTTTCCTTTCTTTGATGTTCTATTTTTAGGAATACTGGGCCCTATAGGGGGAGGGGGGTTTATGACCCACACCAACCTCTCTTGGGCACGCCACTGATTGCTACCCCAAGTGTCGACATCACCGCACGTCACTGCTCTCTACGTCCTTCGGAAACCTACGAAGAGATACTTGACTCAATAAATTTGTTCCCGATCGAACTGTGCAACCATATGCTACACAGCTGACACCCTATTTCCTTGTAAAAGAATCTCCACTTTGCCCTTTGATATTAACGTCCATAACATCGTAAGCGTAACCGGATGTTCGAGGGGGACCAGACGAGTGCGCATGCTCCGCAGTAGTACTGCCTATACGAGAACCGTGTGGCAGTAATCGCACTGCCCAAAGTTGGCAAATCACCATCGGACATTTTCAACACCCTGAAAAAGCTGAATATCTGCAGGATGTTTGTGCATCTGACCATCAACAGATACTGTGACACAGGGACAATTGAGGACCAGTCCAAGAAAGGTGGACCTCACAACGTGAGGAGCCAGAAGCTCGTGAAGACACCAGTGGCGGCATGGATTTGACGACATCTTGTCAGGAAACAAGCAGTGATGGCTCGAGAGCTGAACATTTCGAAAATGTCGATGTCGTGTGTGCTCCGAAGTGACCTAGGACTCTGCGCTTATTGGTGAAGTACTGGTCACTTCCTCACTCCACAGCTTAAGGTCCAGAGGTAGCAGAAAACTAAAAGACTCCTTCAGCGTTACGCATAGTGTTGCCCACGAGACGAGACTTTGGCCTGTCTCGTCTCGTGGAAATGCTGTGAAATGCTGTCTCGTCTCGAAAATATTCGTTTGTCTCGGGACACATGATCAATCTCGTCTCGTCTCGAATTTTTAAAAGCCTGTCCCGTCTCGTCCCGTTGGCAACACTAGTTACGCAAATGGTGGTCACAGGAGGATCCTTTTCACGGACGAAAAAATCTTCATGATTGAAGACTCTTACAATCATCAAAACGACCATGTTTATGCCTCGACGTCCCAGGAAACTCGTGAAAACACGCCACGGATCCTCAGAGGCCATCATCCCACCTCAGTGATGGTTTGGTGGGGGGTTTCATACGATGGCACAACTGACCTCCACTTCTGTGAACATGGTGTGAAATCGTTGACCCGCACCATGTTCAACAATGAACCGTGGAGCTGCCAGCAGGACTCAGCACCGGCTCACAAGGCAAAGACCACACAGAAGTGGCTTCAGAGGAATGTGCCTGATTTCATTGCTTCGGCTGACTGGCCCTCCAGCAGCCCCGAGCTCAGCCCATTGGACTACAGGTTGTGGTCCGTTTTGGAGAGCATGGTCAGTCGGAAGAGGCATCCAAACCTTGCGAGTCTCAAGCATTCTCTCGTGAAGGCAGTGGCGGACTTTTCCCTCGAGACCGTGCGTGCTGCTATCGATGACTAGTATCAGAGACTTGAGGCCTGTACGAAGGCCAGAGGTGGCCATTTTGAACAGTGATTGGTGCTCTGTGTTGGCAAGACCTGTACCTTTGTAACATCCAAATGGTGGTGTTTGGGCAGTTTGGACTGGATCACAACCAGCACTCTAACTCATCTGCATCTCACAGATGTTCAATGAAGTCGAGATCAAAGCTCTGAGGTGGCCAGTCGCATTCATTCACTCCCATGTCATCAAACCACTTGATTATGGGCCTTGCTTTATGGGTGATCACGTTCTCATACTGGAAATGAAAAGGTCCACAAGGTGGGGAGCACGGAGCCGTCTAATATTGCACAATAGGCCCCAAAACCAGCGAGCCAACACCCCACCATGAAAACAGCCCCAATACCATGATACCACCTCTGCCAAATTTCATGGTGGGGACAATACACTCCAGCAAAAACTGCTTCCTGGCCATTCGCCATGTCCACACACGTCCATCAGATCGCCAAACTGCATAGCGTTATTCAATACTCCACAGGATGTTTTTCCATTGTAGTCATTGTAGTACGGAGCACTTTCAGTGTTCTTTGCACCACTATAATTGACGTCCCACATTCATTGGCTTATGTGCTGTAGCTCTCCCATGGAATCCCATTGCCACCACCTCTCGCCAGGGACGTCGGAACTTATTTCGGAGTGGGGGCAAGTTCTTAAATCCACCAACATTTTTTCTAAATCTATTTTCATATATATTTATATATTTATAATATTTATATATATATTTATATATATATTCATATATATATATATATATATGCTATATGCTATTTCGAGCAGGATACATAGTTCCGAAGCACTGAAATTGTCCCCTCTCCCTAGGAATCGAACCCTGTCCGTTTAATGATAAGACAACTGCATTAGCCACTACGCTATCATTGGTGAACAGCCAGTTTTTGTAATGTTAAGTTATTCTCGGGATCGTAACTATATCATACAAGCCATTAAAAATATTCTTAATGCTCCTTAGAACAATTTTTGTTTTCAGAATTTAAATTTAGGAAATGATTATTGGAAAGACAGGCAAAGAAAATATTACTATCACCCCCGCGGCTCACCCTAGGTGGGGGCCATACAATTTACTCAGAGCCTGTAACCATAATATTTTCAAAAGTCTGAAAAAATCGAAGATTTTTGTTGCTTAGTCTGAAGTATAGTGTTCTATACAATCGCAATTTTCTACTAATACATAAGGGCAATAAGCAAGCAGAACAAATCAAGAAATATGTGAGGTTCTAAATTGGTGTTTCTTTTCATGGTTAGACGTTCATTATATTTAATTTTGACGCGCTGTGGTGAATTTACATTGTTTGATGTAAATTAATATGACCACGTCCTGATTTTATAATTAAATTAATAGTGCATATGAGATAATTTTGATTGAAATGTTTGAACACGAATTTTATTTAGTACTTGCTTAAAATGTGATTTCTATAATTTGAGAAATTTTGGTGAGGTGGGGTTTGAGCTACCCCACGAATATTTTGAAGTGACTGTACTTACATATTAATCATATCTGATACCTGGAATGCTGAGTACCTTTCAGTCAGTTCTCTAGCAGCTGTGTGAGGTTGAGGTTGTGTTGACCTGTGTAAACAGTCCGGTGAAATATCGTTGCATATACAGAGTGGGGTGGACTAAACCCCACCTTACCATTGATTGATTGATTTATTTAGTTTATTTTACTTTGCGTTTTGGGCCTCTTGGCTAATTTGCGAAGATGGGAATGAGTGATGAAATGATGAAATTGATGAAAGGACATTCACAAACAACCAAGCCCGAGCGGGATTCGAACCCAGGACCATCCCACCTTACTACTTACGTAACATTATTTGTGCAATATAAACTGCATGAAAAATCTGATTGTAGAATATTTTTTTATTTATTATTCTTTATATCTATGTCCTAACAATCAATATCTTGTAAGAATTTGGATGTTTTCCTTCCTTATTAGCTGAAAAAATTAAAAATGTGAAGGTGTGCATTTTTTGTGTTTTAATTTTGCATTTTGAAAGAAAATAGCATTTATGTGTATTTTCTGTAATGTTTTGTCTAAATAAGTGATGTAGTTATGTTAATTAAAATCAACTTCATTCATTATTTTATTTTTTGAAATATATTCACAACCATTCCTTTGTGAGGACATTTTTTTGTTCGGGTTTTGTCTCACCCCACCTCACCAGCTAAGGGTTAAGTGTGTCAAAATAATCAATGTAGTTATGAAAAGTCCGGTTAGTTGCTTCATTGGAACCACCAGATAAACCCACAATAAACTGTGCACAATCAATTATTTTTACCTGGCATGGGGCACCCTGAAGCGCTGGGCCTCGGGAGTGTGTCCGAGTTGCCCCTCCCCTGGTCGACTCTGCCCCCGCACCCACATCCCCCCAAGAGAAGCCAGCGTGAGACGAAATGTGGTGCGATGTGTTACCGTGCGATCAGTGGCGTGCCCGGGGGGGGGGGGGGGGTTGGTGAGGGTTAAACACCCCCCATTGGTTTCGTCATTTAAAAAAATTCAAAGCAGAAATACATTTTATTTCATAAATTGCCAATATTGTAAAATGTTTAATTTAGCAATGAGAAATGTATTGCTTCTTCAATTACTTTTGATAATATTGGAGTTGAGTTACAGCAATGCACAAGCATTCATTCATTCCTTAGTCACTGAAAAGGAAGGAGAATTTCCTTCTCAGTATGGTCAAGAAAAGAGCCGTAACCCTTGGAATGCGAACTGAAGGAATCCCTCCTCCCCTTTCTTTCACCCTCTTAGGAGAATTACCCTTCCTTTCCTGTTACGACGGTGCTGCTAACTTCCCTTTTCTTTCTTTTCCCTTCTTATACCATTTATGCCAGCAGAGCAAAGTTCTGTGAGATTTGAATCACTACAATTAGTAGGCAAAGTAAGTCAAAATCTTATTTCGCACCTGGATGCATATTTATTTCAAAATATCAATAATTATAATAATAATAATAATTGTTGCAGGCAGTAGCGAAGCATGGTTTTACGAAGGAGGCAAGCGAAGTTTTGTACAATAGCATGCCGGGAGGAAGGGAGGGGTGAAGGATGCGTTATATAGCCCAACTGGTCCAGTCAGTTTCATAAACAAAATAAAAGCAATTAATATGCCAAAATATTATACGTTTTACTCTTGTGCTCTTTACAAATTAGATTTTTTTTCTCAACCAATTTCCAGCCTTCAGTTTATTGAATTTTCTTGTAACATGTGTGAAAGATCTCACTTGAATTTGTGCGTAAATAATTTAGCAGTTGCCAACACTACTGACACTACTGGTTGCTGTCAACACTGGTGACGTAATTTGAGCTGGACCAAGCTGGATGCATGGTTCAGACATTCGACCGCCCGGTATCTTTGTCCCAAGTCCTGGTGTTCACTGGGGTTGTAGCGAGTTGCAGTCTGCAAGGTAGCAAGTCGAAGTGGTCGTGTTGTGTGTTACGTTTCTGCGTGTGTAATAGATTTTTGACGTGGAACTAAAGATGGATAGAGTTGTTGTTGTTGTTGTTGTTGATTTGGTTTTTTAAGTCCACTTTATGCACAGTAAGGCTAATCGGGACTGGACCTACAGTTTAAAGTGGGATCCGAACCACTATGTGCCTCCACCGGGTATCGAACCCGGTGGAGGCACATAGCACATTTGATATGTTAATAATGATACGACGCGGTGGTCGACGGACACATTGTTATTCACAAGTTTCCTATGCACCTGATAATTGACTACTGACCAACAGCAAATTTCAACTGAAAAGTTCAAAACAAAGCGAGGGAAAACACAATCATCTTCCGAAACGCCCATCTTGACAAAGCTTTCCGGAAAAGAGGGTTGTGGACATGCAACAGCAGGGGAGATGCAGAGAGAGTGAGGCCAGGAATTCTTCATAGGATATTTGGTTCCTCCACAACACCTGTTTCGCGGAAATATGTCGGCTTGGATCTATTTCGGAACTGCAGACTGTTCTTATCTGAGTGCACCAATCTCTTCTTCCCCCACCCCTCCCTGGAGCATTGTTACGAGCGAGGGCATCTGTAGAAAACCTGCTGGAACTGGAACCAGGAAGAGGGAATTCCTAGGAGGGACTTTTGCACTTGCTTTGAAAAGACGAAGCTGCAATTCCAAATCTGTTTAGGGATCTGTCAGTCAAGTACTTCTTTTCTTGCTCTTGTGGAAACTTCAGCCCATGTTCATTTGACGAATGCAAAAATATTTTCTCAAATTTTATTCAGTACCAAAAATGAGCAGAAAAAAATAGTACATTTTTTTATGGCGCAACTGGGAGGGGGGAAAGACCATATTGCCCCCCCTCTCGATGATAAGTGGGAGGGCATAATGACCCCCGGTTCCGACGTCCCTGCCTCTTGCTGGATGGTACGAGTACTGGCATCACTTCCCGATACCATACGGAAGTCTGTGGCCACTGTGTCCAATGATGCCAGCTTGTTTGACTGCAGCACATGTCGGGAGCACTCACAGATCCTTATTGGTCTTTTTTTTTTTTTTTTTTTTTTTTTGCTTCCTGGGTCACGGTTGTAGTTTTATCACACCCTCACATTTCCATTTCCCCACTAACCAAGGACCTTTTGATTGAGTGTAAGCTATCCCAGGCCTCTTTTTCCTGCAATCAACATTCTATCGTTAGGAATGATGGAGCCAACACCATCACGGTTTTCAAGAATAAGGATATAGGTGTAACGCTAGTAGTGATAATAAAAAAATGCACTCTTTGTTTACTTGGCAACGTATTAATAACAAAAATGGTATGACACGAAGCGTACAAATTACTTAAATTACTTTCTTGTGACATCTGCTATCCAACAAGGTACAAATGTTGCTAACATACACATTTGTGTACAAGAAATAATACTTCATTCATCTTCATGTGAATGGAATCAATGAACAATACAATTAAAGAACATTACACGTCTTGCTCAAAGTTGGCACGAATGCAGGCACGCAGGTTTTAACGGACATTTGGTCTCTTAACTCGTGATGTGATGGTGTCCTTGATGTGTTGACCAGCTGTTAAGATCCTCTCCCTGAGCTCTTCTTGCGAGTTTACCGGTGTCTTGTTATGTGGCTCCAAATGTAAAAGTCGCAAGGCGTCAAATTCATCGGGGGATCGAGCTGGGCAGTCATCATGCTGATAAATCATGTCACGTCTTGTAGCTAGAGGTACATCCTCCAACAACATTGCCATCCCGTTCCTCAAAAAATGTTCATAAGTGATGCCATTTAATATTTGGGGCAGGAAAAATGGCTCGATCAAATGATTGTTGATTATGCCCATCCATACTTCTACCTGGGCGTGCGACAGTGGCTGGATGAAAATTACCCAAAGAAATGGATTGGCGAGGCGGCCCGATTTAATTAATTCGATTTTTCTTGCATAACACAACACAATGGTGGTGTTGGATTCTCGTTAGATTCCTTTGTGCATAAAAATCTTGCATACTAGAAACTAGAGTACTACATTATGAAGCACGATTTATAAAGGACTTCCTTAATCAGTTCTGCAGAGAAGCCCAAAACTGTTGGTACATATTAATCGTCTATTAACCTTTTTGACCTGTAAATATAAAGTCGATACAGGCTATTTATGTTAAACTTTATCTTTGTATTCTTTGGTATTCCGAAGAGTCATTTTTTTGTTCATTGGAGTTTAAAGATATCATCTCTTTCCTGTTAGATATCACTTTTGGAGGAGAGGGACAAGTGCCCCTCTGTACCCTGCTATATCTGTCAATGCAACACAATATATTAAAAATTTGCCCCCTCTAGGATTGAATTTGTCCCCCCTAGTAAGAATTCCTGGCTACGGGCCTGGTTTCTTCTGTAAAAATGAAGAAATGTGTCTCCGATATAACAGACATTTACCTAGTTTTGTTAGCATACTGAACCCTGAAGAACAAATAAATAAAGAGTAATTTTTATTGTTTCTCAAATGTAACATTTATTTAGCAAAATAGCCCTGGATGCTACATGTATTATATGTATTATATAAGATGAGAAACTTTTCAAATCTGCCCCCAAAGTTAGACCCCAAGTTTCACCCATGAACAATGATTGTGATTAAAAATGTGATTCCTCATCCTCAGGGCAGGGGCAGTGATTTATCCACATCCTTAACACCCTCCTCCCAAAATTTCCTTAACACTCCCCTAACATTTTTGACTCATGGTCATTTTAGTTCTAAATAGACCCTTACAGGCCCCTAAATAAGGACTTACATCCTTCAATTAAATATTCCAGATAAATCCCTGCTCAGGGGTACCCTTTAATCCCAAAGGGTACGACGACTTCCCATTTGTGCTGTTTCTTGCACAACTTATTTTCAGTAGAAATAAGTTCATGGAAAATCAAAGAAACAAAAATTTTAAGAACTTTTTTTTGCACACATATGCTCTGCCCCACAAAATTATAAGAGGCATTAGAGCCCCTAAATGAGACTGTTCAGACAAAACTAATTGTGGATGGTAGCATGATAGTTGTGTCCAGTGGTGTAGCGCAGTTCTCTGGGGGCCCGCCCCCTGCAAGTAAAATATTGGGTGCCCCCTTAGTGAGTGAAAAATAAAATTATCGAGATGTTGTCAGTAGGATGGACGCACAATAGTTAGCTAGCCTCCCCCCCCCCTTGCCAGTTGTAAAATAAATTAACTTTTACAGCAAATACCCTACCTTCCATTTTTTGTCATCGACTTAAGCTATATATCAGTGTAGCAGTTTCTCGAAACTAAATCAGGGTTGTCTGTATCTCTGACAAATAACAGAAGAAATGATAATTATTTTCTCTTGCTTCAATGCAGTGGCACAGCCAGGATTATTTTTTGGAGGAGGGGAGCCATCACGCAGCCAAATATTTCGTTAGTGATCGTGATCCTTATTTTTTTGTTCTAAAAAAAGTTACATGCACAGACATATTTAAAAAAATACTGTTTGGTGAAATTGTTTAAAGGATAGTAAGCACAACTGTTTTGACTTCGAGGTGGATGCGCCTTCAGCCCCAAAAGCTAACCCCTGGCTGCGCGAGACCAAGATTCCACGTAAGAGCCCCTCACATCAGGGAAGGGATACCCTCATACTAATAGTGAGTTATATACTCAAGCAAACTTATGAGTTCAGTTATGGAGGTTGAACTCTAGATTGTCGATGGTGAGCTAACATCATAAGGTCAATTGCAATCTTCTACGAAGAAATAGTAGCAGACTCAAGTCTTGAGTGATAGATAATAAAGCAGCGATGGAACTTTAGGCACTGAAAATGTATTACTCAATGAATTGCAGATTGGGAGGAGTAGACCTCCACCCCCTTCCAAAAAGAAAAAGGTTTTTGCCGCGCTGGCACGGTGTTTAATTTTGCTTAGTGGACCTCAATTATATTATTCATAATGCCATTTCTTTTCGACGGACCACTGATATTTCTTAAATCCTTTTTCATGAAACAAGAACCATTTTGTTAATAGATCATCAGTGCTTGAAGAGTGTGTGTGTGACCAGAGGGGGGGGGGGGGTGTAAGGAATAGGAGGATCCTATCCGCCCAGCTAAGAATAAATTTATAAAGCATCCTCTACAGATAGGATAATTTGCATAAGCATCCTCCTCCACCTACTGCATTGTCTTCACATTGATCCACATCAGGATCCTTCCATCTATCTGACAACTCAAACAAGCATATTCGCAGCTAGGAATTTACACTCCGAGCTGTATACCCTGCGTGGCGGAAGAGGTACTACAGCTACTGGACCTAAGGGCAAAGGGATAATTGCCCCTGGGCTCCACCATCTGAGGTTTTGGGCTCCTTTGAAGTAAAACGGAACAGATGTGGACAATGTGGGACATTTACCTCAGCTTGATATTGAAGCTTGGGGCCCCCCTTGAAAATATTGGGTGGGAAGTTACATTTTAAATACCATGTGCAGCACTAATTTTACTGGTAAAAAAAGTCCATGAAATATCAAGTTTGTTTGTTTGGGTATTGTGTAACAATAAGGCATCAACTGATTGAGCAACTGAATCTTTCTACTGGATTTATGACTGTAATACACTACATTACACTATGTTTACGACAAACTGCGTAGCTATAAAGATATGAGATGAGAGAAGTTTCCTTTCGATTGCAATCTGTGAGCAAGAGAGTTAATTCTGCACTTCGGAGCACTGTTTATTATCACAGACGTCATCATATACAGGTATGTTATGTTACTGGGAACCACATTTCTGTTTCGTAAATCCATTTTTTAAATATGTGACACTATCTGTCGAATATCTGGGAATATATAAAATTTCAGGAGCACAGAGAGGGAACATAGCAGGTTCCCTTCACCTCCCCCCCCCCCCTCTTTCTGCATTGCGGTGGTGGCCGCTATGCCACTGCTCAGGGCATTATGGGGGTTGCAGGGGCAGCCACTACACCACTGGTTGTGTCCTTGCCTTACAACAGGCAAGTGTTCTACCATTCAAATAGATGGGGAAGTCAATGCTGCACATTATCATATTAAATTACATGTTTAGTTTGATTTTAACTTTAGAAATTATATTCGGAAGACAATAGACTGAAAGTTGTGTTAAATGTTTCACAAGCACCGAATTGCTTGTTATGCTTGTGTTAGTATATGCAGATTCAGGATGGTATTTGAAACAGGGATGATGGGAAATTTCCTACTCTCATTAAAGCACCCCCTCCCCCCACTTCTAGTTGTTAATTTCTTATATTTGAGGGACAATTTCCCAATGCTTCAAGAGAAGTTACTGGAATCCCACAACCTTCAACTGGATATTTTCCAAATACCACTCTGTGCAGGTTTTTTGTTCTGTTCAGTGGTGTAAATTTCATATGACTTTCAAGGGTAGAAGGCAAGATTACAAACCATCACATCCACAGTAATGTTTTCCTGAAATTATTTTTATGCATTAATGAAAGAGTTACTTTGGAATCAAACATAACACTATGAATTCAGGTGCATAAAACTGTTCTAATAAAAAAAAAAGTCAGTGCCTATGCTTCTGTTATCATACATAAACAAGCTGCACTATCACTGCATTGTGCAATATTGCTTCATCGCTGAAAATTTATCTTCTTTCATTCTTATCAGTGGTTGATAATAACTCTATTACGATTTTGATGTCATAATATGAGGCTGAAATCTTCATGAATGCTATTCTTCATCCACTGCAAGTTAATGTAAAGAAAACCAAGTCTAGTGTTATTTTGCCAATGAATATATTGATCGTAGCTGTACAGCTCACAATGTTTCCTCAACTTCAATATAGCAGCTGCTCTGAGTGGTATGACTTTAACACATGCACTATATTCCTACACCCAAGATTGGTGCACATTTGCCATTGATATAAACAATAGGATTTCTCACAAGCAACGTGTATTAGTTTACATTGACTTTGTTCTTACAATGGACAGAGAATAGGAGTTGATGAATATTATAAGAATAATTCTTAACGGCAATTGTAAAGTTTTCATTTATGTTCAATGTAAATGAAAACATGGATTTTTAACGGAGGCAAAGACATCTGCTCTGCTCCAACAGACACTAAAAACTTGTTAATTGAACCATGAGGGCCTATATTGGAGCTAGGGAAAATGTTAGCGTATATTGTGAATAAGGGAGGATATATTTGAAATTAAAATTGTGGGTTCGTCAGCACTTTGACTATTTGCATCCATCACATTATACTGGGACCAGCCATTTACCATAATTAAAATCAACATCTGGTTTGAGGACTAAAATCTCCTTACTCAGGTAAGAGCTGAGGCTGTAAAGAGGCACTCAGCACGAGCACATACATGTAGAGTGGGATCCATGAGTATTACCATGCAAATTGTCCATCACCATGTTCGTGCACTTTATTTGACCCAATGAGAGCTTCAAGAATTAAAAGAAAACTCAAAACAAGCTGTTGACAACTTCTGCACCAGCATACATATAAATCCATCGCTTAAAAACACACAGGATGTAAGAGAAAAATTAATGACAATACTCATGGATCCCACTGTACAAAACACAAGACAACACATAACCCTAGAGAGCAGTGGGTGCCAAAGATGGGGAGGGGTGAGGAGAGTTTACTTGGTCTTGGTACACAAGTCTTATCATTGATATGCCATAGTGAGGGGCAAAAGGTGGCAAACAGTTGGGGGGGAACTGCTCCCCCCCCCTAATTGCCACCACTACTACAGAGAATTAGGCCTTAGGTCCAGACACCAGAGCCTCGTTGGCCTGCAAGACTGCAGTTACCAGGGTGTACTATGTGGAAGTGAGATTGACCTTTGGGTGCCTTACACCAGGCGCGGTTGGCTGTATAGTGCAAATGTGCAGTGAACCCCCAGTAATATACAAAATAAACAATAACTGAGATGTTCATAAGCGTAGAGTGGCAAATTCTCTTAGTGAGAAGGAGAAACCACGGGCCAGAGCCACTCAGCTCCCCTCTATTTCAGTTTCGTGCAAACTCTCCCCTGAACCTCCGCAAGCCATAGGACGGCTAGCAGAAGCTCGACGCGTAAAATATGGTGAAAATACATGCAGTCGGATACTCCAGGAAGCGTCGTCTCATCAAAACAGACAAGCGCAGTTCGTAGGATCACCAGCGAGTTAGAGTGATCCACGCTCTTCTCTCTTCCAGTGTTGCACTATGTGTTTCAATTTGAATTCTTTTGGCATTCTCTTTGTATTATTTATATTTTACAAGTCATATTACATTAATGAAGAGGGTGCAATACAAATGTAGAGGTGACCCCAAATGAAAGCTAGAAGTAAAGATGATGGGACAAATAAGATAAATATGATAGAAAACAACTTGCCTACACATTCAGAGTTTTCTTCTTTAAGGTGGAAACACTTCAGGTGGAAGGAGCCGAAAAGTCAAAAATAGCACGAGGGCGAGGGGTCGCTTATCGGACAAGACTTAAACAACCTTTTGGTCTTCTTACGTCAGACTAAATGCTTTCGTTGACATGTTAGGCTTTTTAGGTTTAATTGTCTTAGAATATATACACTGCAATTTTCGGGGATTTACCGTGCTTGACCAAAAATGTAGTATTTACTATTTATTCAAGCCTAACCTAACAATGAAGGCATTTCGCACTTACGACAGAAGACGACCAAAAAATTGTTGGGGTTTCGTGCGATCAGTTATACTCTAGTACGAGCGGGTGTTCTAGGGGACGTGCACAATTGATTTTGTTACGTGTCATTGTCTCCATACTTGTTAGTTTGTTTTGAAGTGTGTGGCTGGTGACTGAAATATATTTGGCGTGGTGATACGTTGAGTGGAGTGAGGTGGATTGTGTATTGAAAGGAGTGTAGTTGTTGTTGTGTGAGAAGTTAACATATTGCATAGAATAGAATCGAATCGCTTTGATTTAGCGATATACTTTCAAAAAGTTATATAAGAATTATCTTGTAATCAAGGAGTCTTGGGTTTGATTACTGATACATACTCATTTTAGCAGGCAGAGATTTGTATTTTTAACTGTAGGTTCAGGATCCAGTTCCACTAATATAGTCTATTTGACAGTGGTGGGACCAGAAAAGAGTTGACAAGAGTGGAAGAGGCAAAATTGAGGCGAGAATATTTTCTGAATTCTGAGATACCCCTAAATACAATACCATACAAAAATCTTAAATTAAAATGATCGCCCCCTACACACACGCTCCTTGGTGCTGTCACTGTTATCTGAACATAAAGCAAATTAACTTTGTCAGTAATATACCAGCCAAAATTTGATAATTTTTCCAGTACTATCTCTACGAACCAAAGCGTGTAGTGTCTCAAAAGGTTCAGATAAGTCCACTTTGCATAATTTTGATGAACCCCCAGGAAAATTATGCACGAGCCGCACCTGCCTTACACCCAGAGTTGGATATATGTATACAGGTACATGTGTGTATATTGGATAGGGGCGGGGGCTAATTTCTGTACTTCATTGAAATCTGCAACTCAAGTAGATCTGCAAGTGTTTGAAGTGCATGAGAATTTATATTTGGCTCTACTATTCTATACAACATGGTCGACATATTTCTTATCATTACTTTCTTATCTTAGCAGCTGCAAGAAGTTATGACCTTGTTAGTAGCAAACTTATCACAGCAAAGACAAATATCCAATGAAACAAATTATGTCATACAGTAGAAACAGCAAGTCATCGCTGATTATCTCAGAGCCTATTGGAAACAAGCCTTCTTTAAGGCATTCAAGATAGTGCTGAGTTAGGAAGTCTAGGACTGGTTTATTTTTTTAGACACTAACAAATATTTATGCTAAACGAATTCAACGTACATGCTAAGTTTCCCACCATGCTGCAGGTGTCATGGCTACTTTACTCATCTAGTAAATTTATAAAGTGTAAATTGTCTAAAGTGATAAATCCACCTGCTCAGCCAGTAGTCTCTTATTGTCACACAATAAACAATCAAACTTGGAAATTCATGAACTTTCTACCACTAACTTTTTCTCCGTTTTGAAGTTTAGTGAACATTTCTGTTGAACCAGTTTTTATTTTCCAGTGTATTACGAGTCTTTTGATCATGACTTCCTTTTTTTAAAAAAAAGAAAAAAGTGTCTTGTTTTTTAAATCAGGTTATTTTAAGTTGCTTATCTGCCACTGTTTGGCTAATTGCAGTATCTGCCACTGTTTGGCTAATTGCAGCAATGGGAATGAGTGATATGATGAAATTGATGAGACACTCACAAAGTTCACCCATGCCTGGCGGAGATTCATGGGACCCCTGACATAGAGCACTGTGATAACTACTACTGCCACGAAGGTCAAGGAATGTCCTGTTTCATGAAAGAGTCTAAGAAATGTATGTTCAGTGGTATATAAAAAAGAAATGGCATTATTAAAAATTATGATTAATAATATTAAGATCTCACTAATAAAAGTAAATTCCATGTCCATGGGGACAAAAACCTTTTGAGGGTCAAGTCCTTCCAATCGGCTTTTCATTTAGTGATGCGTGCTTGATAAATTGAGTCCTGTCACTACTCAATGTCTTTCTAGTAGATTCCAATTCATCTTGTAATGCTGGGTCAACATGAATAATCTAGAGGTCAAGTCCAACCCCCGGCACTGTAATATATCAATAACTATAGTGGAGCTTTACTCTACACCCCATATGTGCCTTCATGGCACTGTTCAATACATAGGTGGAAAACTAACTCCTCCACTTTTTAAATGCTAATGCGCTTTCTCTCTCTCTCTCTCTCTCTCTCTCTCTCTCTCTCTCTCTCTCTCTCTCTCTCTCTCTCTCTCTCTCTCTCTCTCTCTCTCTCTCTCTCTCTCTCTCTCTCTCTCTCTCTCTCTCTCTCTCTCTCTCTCTCTCTCTCTCTCTCTCTCTCTCTCTCTCTCTCTCTCTCTCTCTCTCTCTCTCTCTCTCTCTCTCTCTCTCTCTCTCTCTCTCTCTCTCTCTCTCTCTCTCTCTCTCTCTCTCTCTCTCTCTCTCTCTCTCTCTCTCTCTCTCTCTCTCTCTCTCTCTCTCTCTCTCTCTCTCTCTCTCTCTCTCTCTCTCTCTCTCTCTCTCTCTCTCTCTCTCTCTCTCTCTCTCTCTCTCTCTCTCTCTCTCTCTCTCTCTCTCTCTCTCTCTCTCTCTCTCTCAAGCAGTTCAAACTTTTAACATTATTGATGATTAATGTTTTGCCATGTTGGTGTTGATAAAGTTACCAAAGCAACCAAAGTTCAGATATTCATGAGTCATTGTGAGATTTAATTCGTAACATTATGTAAGCATCACATCCATGAAGTAGTATTGTGCAATTGATGATACAGCAGAATGGTTTTTGCGTAAATATATTTATATTACAGACTGACTCTAGACGGGCCACTTTTTTTAGTTTTGAAAGAACTCTGGGTACCTCGCAAACTTGTGACCTTAAAGCAATTGCATCTTCTGTTTGTTCTTCCGCAATGTCCTTGCAGGGAATTATATCAATGCACTGTCTGTAAGCAACGCTCAACAACCTTGGCAGACACAGCAGGCAGTGCTGCTGTGATTCATATGCAGAAGGTTGGAGGAAAATATCTGTACAGTTTTATAATTATTATTTTTAAAAAATGAGCATTCTTTGTAAAGAAGCCTGTTATTTATAACGAGTTTGACTTTAATAAATATCTTCATGTAATATTTAATATGCTTTAAAAAAGGCAATAATTTTTATTTTGTGATCATTTGTGCTAGCCGAAACAGAAAAGCTTATGAAATATTTTAACACTACACACTGTTCCAGGAATCTGGAGCAAGCAAACTAAAACAAATCTCTGCACAAGTAGTGATTCGAGAGAGTTCGACCAATGAATGCATGAGGGGAAAAAAGAGCTACAGCTATCAGCAGTTTGCCAGCTTCCGTCCAACCACTGGCTCCCTCCCTTTCTGTATCCTTACGTGTAGCTATGGTCCACAGTTTCCAGAGACAAGAGCGTAGAGCCATAGAATGGGGTGAGTGGGGAGGTCTCCTTGCTCAATATTGCCACTTCTGCAAGTGTTCCATCTGTATGTGATTTGTTCATGATAATGTGTTATGCAAGTACCCAGTAAATGGCATGATAAAGCACATGTAGCTTTTTAACAGGCATGTAGTCAGGGGAGGCCTGAAGGGGCTGAAGCCTCCCCTTCCCCCCGAAATACTACAAATATCTAACTTAAATAGTGTATAGTGGTAATTAATTTTACTTCCTTAGGAAGATTAAAGATTAGATCGAAAAAGGTTTAATGTATAATAGAGCAACCAGCTTATATTTTTATATTCTACAATTTAATCCAAAGAATAAATGGATCTACAGCTCCCAAAATTTATAGTTTTCTTTGTGAAAGGTCACACAATATAAACTTTATGAGTAAAATTTTCCCCTAACTTTTAAAGTCTTTTTTTTTAATGGAATGTGTAAAAGTTAATAACAAAATACAATAACTATGAATTTCAGTACACTAACTGTACAAAATATAAGAAAAATAATGTCAGTCATACGGTGGATCAAGTAGCAAAGTCCCTCCATTTATATTATTACAAAAATAGCAATAAATTTGGATTAAAATTTGTTTATTTTTAATAACTTTTAATAGTTCTTGTAAAATGACAATTATAACCATGGTAAGAATTATTATTGTCATTATTATATCGACTAATCAAGTTTTATCAATGACCTGCCCCCTCTACAAATATTTCTGGTGATGCATCTGCTGATAAGGGATGAGTCCCCCCAAATAAAATCCTGGCTATGGGCCTGCTTTTTCACAATACTGTTCTTAAAATCTTAGTGGCATGCATTGAGGAGAGACACAGCTAAGTGCTGCTTGCGTAATTTGCTTCTTAATTGCATACTCTATGAAAGGATGCATTCTGAAAATATGAAGCTAAGGGTCTAATTTAATTTGATGTTTTCATGCTTCCTTTTTGACTGCACTGCTCCTCAAATGGAGATATGGAATTCTCTATTTGCTTGACCCAATGCCTCTGCTTGCAGCCTACCCCTTGTAGACCTAGGTTGTTTTGCCACATTTTGCCAGTAAGCAGTGTTCAAAGTGAAGTGTGTTGTGGGGAGGATTGTATCCTCCAGCTAGAAATTTTTTCTCAAAGCATGCTCCTAGCTGCCTCATTTCTGCAATGTTAAAACATAGGAGACAGTTTGTGAATGTCTGGGGAATTTGCACTATTTGCACATGTGTGAATCCATGCAATTCAGTCAGAGAGATCTAGTTACAGACTAGAGGCAAGAATTTCGGCACTGGGGGACAGTATCATGGTGGCTATAATTTTATTTCTTTGCAAATTAAACGTGATTATATTCTGACACAGGAGATCACCGAAACAGAAAATCTGGATGACCAGATTAATGTTGCTCTTAGAAAATAAGCTAAATAGCTCATGTATTGTTATTTGTGGCCACGGTGGCTCAGTTGGTAACGCGTCTGACTATCATTCTAAAGGTTCCGGGTTCGATCCCCGGCCGGTTCAAATCTGGAAACTTTTCTAACGTTGGAAGTGGCCCCGGTGCCCACCCAGCATCTAATAACATGGGTACCTGGGGGAAACACTGGGGGGTAAAGGCGGTCAGGGGCGTGATGCTGATCACATCACTCCCACTCACAACCAAATCAAGAAAGTGTGGGGCATTACCCCCACACCCCCTATACATCTTCATGGGTGGTGCTGCTAAGCACAGGGGAGCACTTTACCTTTTTTTTACCTTTATTGTTATTCGACCTATGAATTAAGGTTTAATTAAAGGCAAAAGCAAGATGCTACTACCTTTTGTATCTTTATGAAGATATTAAGTCATATTTTGAGATGCATTTTGAGATTAAAAACTGACTATACACAACATATAAAATGATGCAGTAATTCTGCATGTACGTGTACATTGATTCTGCTGTAAACTGTTATTATGTATCATTAACCCACTTCCCAAATTATAAAAGACAGACCTAGATCTATTGCATACATGGACGAAATCTGCCATCAGATTTTAGCTAACAAAATGACTCATCCTGTCACTTTGAGAATCGCCATGTTCTTTGTGACTCATCACATCATGTCGTGTCTTGTCGGATCCG
>NC_139234.1:59161942-59253619 GCF_977018435.1 Lepisma saccharinum | reverse complement strand
GATGAAACACCTGGAGCGACACGCTGCCGGAGGGATGTTTCCTTCCAGCAGGTTTTGCAGGCGCCCGGGTCTTGTTGAATGCCCAGTTACCTTGTAACCACAGAGCACCTTGAAGAGCAAGAACCCGGGTAAAGACGCAAGTCGACTCGTTGCCGTGGGCAGGCGAGCAGGTATACCTGTCCTAGCGTGCAAGCGGGCAGGTAAAAGGCAGACTACGCTGGCCTCTGCTATGGAATGCTTCAGGTGACTGTTTCCCCTACAGCAGCAGAAAGCAGAGAAGCAACCGAGACAGGAGGGAGTTTGAGGCAGGGAGGGAAAGTAAGACAAAAAAAAAATTAAAAGGTCATTACGAATATATTCATGGTGCATTGAATTACATCTTTGCCACTAAAAACTAGCAGCATTCAATTCCTCATTAATCAAGTTTTCACCATTTGTTAACCAGGGAAGGCATTACAGGGGGGTTGGGGGGGGGCTTTAGTGGGGCTGAAGCCCTCCCAAAACCAGCCTCAGCTCCCCCTGTAGCCCCAAGATTTTTTTGTATGGTAGATGCATTTTGGCCGAAAACCTAAAAAGTTTAAGTTTACATTTTCCATTATTAAAATTCCATTGATACATACAATATTCAAGTACATTTTCTAGTTCAGTTAGATCGTAAAGTTACTTTTAATACGATGCATTCTAAAATCAAGGGGCGAGGGGTATATGCAGATATGCCTGGATAGCAGTGGCTACCATCTGATACTACGTAATGGGCTAATCATAAGTGCCAGCCAAACTTGCTACGAAATCTGTTACCTGCCTCGTAGGTGGATGAAGTATTCAGTGGCGGAGAGATTGTTCTTTAATTGTTGACATATGCAGCTAAACGTGTACGGGTCATTCCATGTCAAATCATCCAGAATTTTGTGAAAATGTCACCCACCGTCTCCGATTTTGATGAAATTCGGTATACTTATAGAACTTTTCATGCTAATTACAAAAATGACAACTTTTTTGAGTTTGGTCAAGGGGTTCAGAAATTACGAGTTTTTAAAAATCTCCGTGTACGCCATATGCGGCTCCACTTTGAATGACACGCATTAGGTTATAAATTATAGTATCTTCTCTCAGGTTTGCCGTAGAAACTTCAAGTTTCTTTTCTTTTGCTCAGAATAGTGTAAGCTTTCATTTAAATAAGGTTTCAGATCAGTGTATCAATAATCATGTATTTTATGTATAGTTCCATGTATTTTTTTAGAAAAATAAATGACTAACTTCAAGAGCGAATTTCGTGCAATGCCCCCCCTTCAATTTCCCCCAAATTTTATATACAGGTAGCTCAGAGTGGGTAATAATGTTCGATGGAAAAATTGGGATGGGCGGTTCAGAGACAGGGTGATAAAAAAATCATTTGCATTAAAAGTTAATCTTATTAAAAATGCTTATGTATTTAGCACAAAGTCTGAAGTACAATATGTTTTGAGGTATAATATTCAAAATTTCTGTTCACTATGTGTGAAGGTAAGCATAGGCGTAACCTGGCGGGGGCAAAGAGAAGCATTTCCCCCCTCCAAAATTTATAGATTAATTAAAACCTACAAGTTAAATATATTTTGTGAACCTCCTGGCACTTGAGGAACAAACAAAAAGAGAGTAATTATTGTGATTTTTCAAATGTATTTAGCAAATAATCTTTGACACTATTTTAATGGGACGGAAAACTTTATTATTCTCTCAATCCAAAGATAGTTCCCAAGTTACGCCCATGAAGATAGTACCGAAAAATACTTGCTCGATTGTATTCTATGCATTGCCAAAATTTCATGCACTATAAATTGTGCCGTTCACATTTTCTGTTCCCAAGTATATAAAAAAAATATATCTGTACCTTTTTTTTTTTTTTATCTGTACCTTCTCTGGATGATAAGTAAAAGGATTTTCTTGGAATTGCCGGCCTTTCAAGGAAGCTATGCTTTGTTGCATGCTAACTTAATCCACGCTTTACTTCAATTCATATTTACTTGTATGTGAAAACTTCAGTGTTTTAGGCGGACTGTCGAGCTAGGAAAAAGTCATCGTCGAAGTAGTGGATCTTTGGATCTTGTTGAACTTGGAATGGAGGAGAAAGAAATAGGTGCAAGTGGAATCAATGACACCATATTCAAAATACCGTGGTCAGCATACAAATGATTTCTTAATTAAAATCGTTCAAGCAAAGTTGACTGTGTTTCATCATTTATTTGCAGTAGTAATGTAAGTATATGAAGTCATATTATGTATTAGAAACGCAATTGTAATCTTTACACAAATCAGTGATCATTAACTGTAAGTTTCTTTCACAGTAACTGTAAAGTAACTCACAGTTACTTTCAAAGTACCAGTAACTGTTACTTTTTAAATGAGTAACTGAAACACGGTTACTTGTAAAAAGTAACTTACCGAACACTTTAAATAGCCTGTAGCCCAAGTTCAAAACAGTGCATACTTAATCTTCCTGGTGCTGTTGTATAGTACTTTGCAATCGCTGACACATTGTACTGCGGGTTGTTGTCATTTCACCTTACGTGATTAATAAGACATTTATGCCTCTAATACTATTTCTATGGAATTGGTACTTCATTGCTGAACTTGTTACTTGATACTGTTGATGTCTATACAAGTCTTCTAAGTGATACAACCACCCCATCACAAGGAGATTTTCTGTGGTATGTGGCAAGAAAAGCTCCATTTGGAAAAACTTCAATCAACACAAATGTGTATTATTAATTCTTACTTCATACTACGTATCTCCGTGAAGAGATAATGATTATATTTTTAAAAAAAATTGAAGACAGTCGAAACTAACTTAGACACAGTGGAACCTCGATTTTACGTTGTTCAGGAGACCAAGCTGAAAAAATCTTAAATGCGAGAAAATGTAAAACCGAGGAAAATTTCTTAGCAATTTGCTATGTTGGGACCACCAAGATTGAATGTAAAATGAAGGAAAATGTAAAATCGAGGAACTTGAAATCTGGGTTCCACTGCAATTATTATTTGTAGGTTTTAATTAATCTATAAATTTTGGAGGGGGGAAATGCTTCCCTTTGCCCCCGCCAGGTTACGCCTATGCTTACCTTCACACATAGTGAACAGAAATTTTGAATATTATACCTCAAAACATATTGTACTTCAGACTTTGTGCTAAATACATAAGCATTTTTAATAAGATTAACTTTTAATGCAAATGATTTTTTTATCACTCTGTCTCTGAACCGCCCATCCCAATTTTTCCATCGAACATTATTACCCACTCTGAGCTACCTGTATATAAAATTTGGGGGAAATTGAAGGGGGGGCATTGCACGAAATTCGCTCTTGAAGTTAGTCATTTATTTTTCTAAAAAAATACATGAAACTATACATAAAATACATGATTATTGATATACTGATCTGAAACCTTATTTAAATGAAAGCTTACACTATTCTGAGCAAACGAAAAGAAACTTGAAGTTTCTACGGCAAACCTGAGAGAAGATACTATAATTTATAACCTTATGCGTTTCATTCAAAGTGGAGCCGCATGTGGCGTACACGGAGATTTTTAAAAACTCGTAATTTCTGAACCCCTTGACCAAACTCAAAAAAGTTGTCATTTTTGTAATTAGCATGAAAAGTTCTATAAGTATACCGAATTTCATCAAAATCGGAGATGGTGGGTGACATGGCCTGGATGATTTGACGTGGAATGACCCGTACATTATTAGGCTCCGTAAATCGTATTGCTATATTTCTGAATAAATCTAACAGATGTGTAAAATGATTTTTTTTAAAGTAAGACAACGTTCAACATCTAAAGAGCAGTCAATATTATTTTCTGTTTGTTAGTTCCTCATTCGAGTACCGACAATGGTATGAATGTTATTGATGTTCTCTCATTGTTTTCATTGCTATATCTATCCTTATCGTTGCAAATATTCAAGAGGGAGAAATAGGACGTTAAGAAATCAAAGAGTACACAAAGTAACTAATTCTTAAATGTTAAGAATTGGAAATATTAAAATTGGACCTCCCCGCCCTTGTTATCTGGCAGCAATACTGCTGCCTTGAAATTAAGGGGTCCCAGGTTCGATCCCCAGAGGAGGCACATATCATTAAGTGGCTCGGACTCCACTATAAGCTTTAGGTCTTGTTCAAACCTTCGAAATCTAATTGGTGATGAGAGGTTGAGTGCTCTATCTGTTCTGTCGTTGGAAGAGCTTTCAAAGTCTTTGGATTTAAAAAATGTTGTGGCTCCTCGTAAAAAAACAGACTTATCTTATCGTAGTTTCTTGCTGTGGCTCATTTTCTCATTGTAGCAACAAGTTAGTCACACTGTTTACATAGAAATAGTGTTACGTGTAGTATTTATATGAATATCCAGCGAGTTGATAATGTAATGTATGGTGTATTTTGTACTCTTCACATGAATAGTAAGACATATTATTCCACTCAATAATGGCATAGGAAAAGAAACAACATAATTATTGCATTTTATTTGACATAAAAGATTCGTGCCTAAAAGTACTTTTGTATATGATGGAATAAAATGCAACATCTCATTGATTTATCTTGAGTTCTGATTGTAAAATATGCAAGCGGTAAATTATACCCTAAAAGTATGAAGTAAATACATTTTAGTCTGTATTAGTTAGCCTCCAAGAATTTGACTCCAAAATCTGTAGCCCCCCCCACTCATTTCAGGCTGGCACGGTCACTGTTAACTAATACAAGAATTAACTGTTTGTATGTATGTAACAAATTAAGCATATTAATAAAGGACAACAGAGATAAGTTGCAATTCAATTTATTTTATAGTTGCAAGTCATCAATACAAATGGAAACCTTTGAAAAAATATTTTATGCGTATGTAATTTGGATTTGTTTTCAGGTACACTTTATCAATGTTTACGAGTTCTTCTGTGGAATTTGAATGGTTACAGTCTTTGTCTCCGTGAATTCGTGGATGGAATCCAGACCACTGCAAAGAAAGAAATGAATGTTAACTATTTGTTAAAACTTTTGGAAGCCATTAATTACAATTCATTTAGTAAATTAATGCCCAGTGTCTAATAATATCTCCTGAAAGAATTTGAAGAATGTGCACTAATTAGTGTATTGGATTGATTGATTTGGTTTATTTTACTTCTCTTTTCTGCCACTTCTCTGCTAATTGTGGAATTTGAATTTGAATTAAAATTTTTGGGTGCATCAGCACTGAGGCTATTTTGCACCCGTCACACTATACGGGATCCAGCCCCTTATCATAACAAAAATAAAAGCGTGTCTGAAATCTCAAATTTCCTTACCTTGGTTAAAAGCTGAGGCTAAAAAGGGCAGTCAGCACAAATAAGGACAAAACACAGGACGACACAGAATTATACTGGCCATGGGGCCAGTCGCCAGAGTTAGTATGCGGTCCAGGGTGTAATATGTGGAAGTGAGGTTGACTATTGGGTGCACTACGTGGAAGGGGCATCCCTTACAGCCCTGCTAATTGTGAAAATGATGGATGATGTGATTAAATTGATGAAGGGACACTCACAAAGAACATCCCCAGGTCAAGATTCGAACCCAGGACCCCTGGCATCATCGCATGCTATGCTTAGTTTATGGGATTATTTAGAGCTAGCATTAATATTTGTGCATAAAATTTCCTAGATAGAAGCCATTCCTGGAGAAAATAACTGCTTTTCTTTAACTTATAGGGTGCAAGTGAATGTCTTAAAGCACACAGTAATCATTATGTAGTCAATGACAATTCTGGGTTGTAAAGATCCTATTGAAAGTCAATTGGATCATTACAACTTAGAAGTGTCTGACTGTATCAGCCATAATTAGCAATAGTATTGGGCAACACAAAGGACAAAGGTACCTGATCACTATAAAGTCAAGAACAGACAAAGTTTTATTAGTTTTAAATATATTGAGATATTTCACTTACTTCTCCCTTCCTATTCCAGACATCTTGTAGCCTCCAAATGGTGTATGTGGCAATACAATGTTGAAGCAGTTAACCCTGAAAAAAAATATATATATGCATATTGAGTATTTTCATACAGCCTGCGAAAATTTCTCCAATAAATGTGATAACTTCCAGTTCAAGTTCTGGGCAAACTTTGAGTTCATCAAAATATTAAAAATGAAAATAGCTTGATATTGTAGGAATATAACTTTAAGACAAGTAAAGTTTTAAGTTATGCATTGTGTATTGCACATTCCCACGAAGGCATAGAGAAGGTTAATACACATTTGTTATAATATTTATAAATATTTAATACTGTATACATTTTTAAAGAGTAAACTATATTAATATCTTACCATACAGATCCAGCTTGTGCAGCCTGAGCAAACGTAAGGGCCTTGTTTATGTCCTTGGTGATTATTCCTGCTGCCAAGCCATATGTTGTATTGTTAGCCCTCTCGATGGCTTCCTCAAGGGTCTTGAATTTTATAATTTGTTGTACAGGTCCAAAAATCTGCAAGATAGTTGATGAAATTGTTCAGATTCAGTAACATGGACATCTTATTTATATTTGAGGCACAAGTACTTAACATTCACTTAATATTTTTTGAAATTATTGTTTGTGTATGCTTAATCACACCACTAGGAATGAACTTGTTTAGAGTACTGATTCAATAAGAAATGCAAACTTTTAATGAAAAATTGAAGATTCCATTGACTAGTCAACTCTTGCCTTCAACAAAATTCTTCATATTATAAATTTATTTTTGCACAAATTATAACTTTTATATCAATAAAACCAATAAAATATACCATATATTCATAGAAATATCAAATCACGAAAATTAGGGTTGGAATAGATTAGCTAATGCCATAAGCACATCTGCGTATTGTTCTATCCATAAGTTACTGACAATTTTACTGATTCGATATTTCTATTAGTTGCACTGACTAAATATTATGTGCCCATAATGGCTATCATAAATTTGTTTCATAAGAATTCATAGGATATCTCTACCTCCTCCTTTGCAATCCTCATGTCATCCGTGACATTGGAGAACACAGTAGGCTGGATGAAGTACCCTTGGTTACCAATTCGAGAGCCGCCACATTCCAACTTTGCACCTTGCTTCTTTCCTGTATCAATCAAGCTTAGGACCTTGTTGAACTGTTCCTCATCGATCTGTAAAGAAAAAGTGATATCAGTTTTACAAACACTATGAAAAATTTCATTCCTGAACATCTTACAGATCAACACTGATGCTTTCGTGTGTTTTGTGTATACACCCTGTACTCTGTGTATATATATATAGGGTCTACCAATTTGAACATCAGATCTTTAAAATTAGATAGAATGAAAACCACAAGTGATAATGATATTTTTTTTATTATTTTGAAGAACAAACAATTGCATTATGTTTTGAATAACATGTCGTTCAAATTTTCTCCTCTGCTTCCGTGGGTGGAATGGATTCTGAATGTCCAATTTTCCAGCACGTCTGCACACATATTGACCGGTATAACCTCAATGGTTCATTCGATGTTTTGTTTCAGGTCACGAAGTGTGCGTGGCTTAGTCTCGTAGACCTTAGATTTGACATAACCCCATAGAAAATAATCCAGGGGGGTTAGGTCACATGATCTTGGTGGCCAGTTCACATCATCCTTTCTGGACAGAACTCATCCGAGGAACTTTTCCTGCAATAATTCAATTAATTGGCGAGCTGTGTGGCAAGTTGCACAGTCCTGTTCAAAAGCACATTGTTGATGTCAAGATTTGCCAGTTTAGGCCACAAAAACTGCACCACCATATTCCTGTATCACTCCCCATTGACAGTCATGTGATTTCCATGTTGGTCCTCAAAAAAATAAGGCCCAATCATGCCATTGGACCAAAAACCACACCACACAAGTCACTTTCTTAGGATGAAGGGGTACGTCCAGAATCAATTGCGGGTTTTCATCTGCCCAAATCCTGCAGTTTTGTTTGTTAACGTAGCCATGAAGAAAAAAATGTGTTTCATCAGGAAAGATGATTTTACGGCCAAAATCTGGATAGGCATCCAACTGCTGTAGAGCCCCGATGCAGACGATGATCGTTAGGCTTAAGTTCTTGAGTCAGTTGCACTTAATAAGCTTTTAGGAAAAGATCGCTATGCAAAATTCGCCATGTTGTCATCTGTGAAAGGCAGAGTTGTTGCGAACGCCATGAAACAGACAGGTTTGGATCGTCCACCACGCTCTGGCTTACCGAATCGATATTCTCAGCTGAACGACAGACTCGACGATGGATATATGTTGGCTTGTTTGCTACTGAGCCTGTTCATTCAAATTTCTCTACGAGGCGGTAAATATAACGTTCTGTCGGTCGATTACGTTAACCATAAATTCCTCTCAATGCACAAAATGTCTGTCGAACTGAACATGAATTTTGATAATAAATTCGAATAATATCTATGTGTTGTTGCATTGTGTATCTCTCCATGATGACTTGCCACAGACTACTGCACACAGATGTTACAGTTCCATCTCTTCATTCCAGTCAGTGTTGCCATAACACTCTTTCAAAGTTCTGACGTTCAAATTGGTAGAACCTTTTATAAACTTCTGATTGGATCTTTATTTTGTTACGTTTATAGTGTGTTATTAAATATTGTCTCCATTTATAAATTATCAGGAATTGAGATAAATAAAATCAGAAACAATTACATTAAAGTTGAAACATCCATCACATAATTAAAAGAAAAGTTTTTAGAGACTTTTAGAGAAGTCTCCATTTTCCACATGTTCCTCTTGTTTTGTTAAATGCAAGAAGAAATGTATGTAACAAGGGATGGAATTAATGTAACAAAGGATATATAACAAATATATAGTGTATTAAATAAATAAATAAATAAATAAATTTGATGTCCAGTGTCTCAGCAGGAACTGAATTCCGGTACCAAACTGATTTGTGGGAATGGAGTTCTAGTACAATCCATCTCACTTTAAGCCCTGGATTTGGTGGCTCAAGACAATAGTAAATTAAATGGAAGATCTATATGTAAATTTCACCTAAATTAAAATAGCTTTACTCTGACTTGAGACATTGTTTACAAGCAATATAGTAAAATCCTGGTATGCACCCTTCACTTTCTTAGATGCACATTATTTTGCCCAAGTTATTTTCAACATAATACATTGAGGAAATATTACTTTAAGATCATTAACTCATACCTGAGGTCCCTGTATTGTTCCTTCGGCAAATGGATCTCCAACCTTCCTGTTCTCAGCAAGCTCTTTGGCTTTCTTAACAAACTTGTCATAAATATCCTCCTGCACAAAGGTTCTTGTGCCAGCACAGCAAGTTTGACCATGGTTCAAGAATACAGCTTCATGGGCAATTTTGGCAGACTCTTCCACTGCACAAAAAAAAAAATAGTGTTTTAAATTTAATTTAAATTCTCATTCTATTAAAACTTTTAGAATTGTTAAGTTAATAAAAATGTTGATTGACTTATCCTCAATGCTATTCAAATTGTGTTAATTACTCATGTTGATTCTAAACTATAAACAACGAACTGCCAATATGTTAAATTTTCAATCCAAAGATTGGAATATCAGGTCAAGATTTCTTACCCTCAACATCAGTGAGAACAATTAGTGGGCTTTTCCCTCCAAGTTCCAGGGAAACACGTTTCAAATTTGACTTCGCTGCTGCTTCAGCTATCAATTTGCCAACCTAAAATGTAAAATTGAATAAATTTGTTTTTACTATATTAGTTATTAAATTTAATGTAGAAATGGGACTTCTAACCAGCAAGACATTCATGAAAACTACAATTGTCATGGAGAACAAGAGGATGTAACTAAACTCTGAAGAATTATCTCCAGCTCTTTTCCATAGTGGTAAAGTAGAACCACAGATCTCCAATTGACTGATTTCTTTTTTTTTTTTTTAGAGGTCAATTATTTTATCTCCTGTTAATCTTACAAATTGAAGTTATCTGCTTCTTACACGATGATTTTGTGACCAATTTTGGTTTACATGATCATGTGTTAATGTAGGTAGGATCCTCAATAATTACCTCTGTTGACCCTGTAAATGTGACCTTGTTGACATCTGGATGAGAAGAGATGGCTGCACCAGCAGTTGGTCCATAACCAGGGACAACGTTCACAACACCTGGTGGTACTCCAGCCTGGAGAAGAAAATAATAGGATTAATACTGACCATTTGGTATTCGGCACATGCAGTTTTCTTATCTTTGAGCAAGTATTACCAGCATCATAGGAGGTGCATTCAAGTTCTAAGGTCTCCTATATATTTTTTTATTATTATTTATTTATTTTCATGAATAGAAGTTATAAACGTGAGAGCTTTTTGAGAAGAAACATCCACTCATGAAGATTGATGACGCCAGATTGCAGCACAGTACAGCTCATAGAAAGCTAGTGACACTGTCTAGCAACTGACTTGTTTTTGGTACTGCAAATTACATCATTTACATTGGAAGAACGTGTTATTATCCATTTTCTTCACCTGTGTGGATTAACATCCATCGATATTAATCTTTAATTGACTGAGTCATGCTGTGGTGGTGTCATGAACCTGAAATGTGTGTGTTCGTGGGTGTGACAGTTCAAGGAAGACCTAACCTTGTGCAAAAACAAATTAAAGGAGTCTCTTACACGAACCAGCAGCCAGTTACCGCCATTGCTGAGAAAATTAGGTTTTGTGAGAGCGAAGGCTTTATACTTCTGCATTGTTATTTTAAGAGTACCACAATGACTGGCCCAAGCTATGAAGCTGTTTTGAGGACAATGTTGCTTCCAGCATTGCGAGAGAAAGGTTGGAAAAGGCTGCAACTGTGTTTTCATTAGGACAATGCACCTCATTTGGCAGCCATTGTTCACACGTTTTTTACTGAAAACAAATTTGAAGTGATTGCACATGCTCCGCCCGTTCTCACCTGACCCTGCACCTAGCAATTTTGGCTCTTTCCAACACTCAAAAACAGTCTCCATGCTCACACATTTTCAAGCCTTTCGACTCTTGAGTCAGCGATTTTTCAACATATAGAACAGGTCCCTAAAGAAGCGTTTGCAGAGGCCATGCTATCATGGTGTTAGCATTGTGAAAAATGTGTACGTCTAGAGGGTGATTATGTTGAGAAGCGATGGCAGTTTCAGCTTTCTGAGGTGAGTACATTTTTTAAAAATAAAATAGGAGACTTTAGAACTTGAATGCACCTTGCATCTATTTTGTAATCTGCTGAATTACCACACCAACCTCCAGCCTCCTCCAGTTCTAAAATTTAGATTCCGGTTCAATCCATGGTTGAAAACTTTTCAGTATGTTATCAATCACAGGTTAATTTGACACAAACAAGCATCACTGAAAGTGAAAGTTAGGGATGAACTGATCTCAAATACTGACAACCAATATGCTAACAATCATTACTTTACAAAACCATGATATGAATTACACTTTTATGTTCATAAGAATTTAAAAGAAAAATCTATTTCATAATTACCTCCTTGACAAGAGCAGCGAGATATAAAGTCGTGAGAGGAGTTTGCTCTGCTGGCTTGAGGACAAGTGTGCATCCAGTAGCGATGGCTGGAGCTACTTTCATGCAGGCAAGCATAAAGGGGAAGTTCCAGGGGGTGATTGCTCCAACAACGCCCACAGGTTCTCTTCTAGTGAAGGTGAAAAATGGTCCATCTGAAATGAACATTGAAAATATTCATACCACTTCTTTCTTGAGAAACCAATCCAACAAATTTTTGTCGCTTTTTATATTTTATAAAAATTCTTGCCCCATCTCCAGAGCAAAATCCTGCACTATTTCCCAAAGTTAAAAACAAATATGATCACGTGTACCTTATCTTGTCATCAGAATTTATGGATCAACCTAGATTCTTCAGGGCCAGGAGAGTGAAATGAGACAAAGAAGGGTTAAGTATGGTTAAAATTTGAAGCGATCAGACATTTCCATCCCTCAATTAACAAGATATGCTGTGATGTTCTCAATTTTTAATATGTCTACAAAATTGCATGAAGTACCACCTTTTCCATATTACCCACGAAGTAACTGAACTGTAATAGTATTAATAGATTTAATAAACTATTGTGGAAAAATAAACTTTGCATTGATCAGTTGCTGAAACTTATTTATATTTTGGTTATTTAATAATGCTTTTCTACCACTTAAGTATAGCTACAATGAGAATGAATTATGTTATATACTAGTGAACTATACGATAGGACAAAAATATCTATATATAATTTATACAGAGTTCAAAATAAGACCAACATTGGCTTTATTGCTGTTTAGCAGTGACGGGTACTGAGGAGTAGAGTCTCTAGCAGTGATAGATCAATGATCTCTCTCATCTACATTTTTTATATCTCAATATTTATTGTCTTTTGAAAGCCACAGTTCATGCCTATTAGGGTCACAGGATTTGTTTCCCCAGATTTCCTGAGGAGTAATATCAATATTTACATCACAAATTTTACACATTACATTTATGTATAATAGCATATGGCTTCAAGTCTTATGAAATGAGAAAGTGAGTATTTTGTGTGGAAGCTTTCCTAGAAACAGGTTCTTTTACTCCAGTAAGGAAGGAAATTACAAGGGTCGTTCAAGGTTGACCGGGACTTTTATTTCTGTAGAGGAAATAGGTAGCAGAAGAAACACCAAACTATGTCAGTTTTTCAAAGTATTCTCCGTGCACGCCGAGGCACCATTGCCATCGTTCTGGCAGCTCCCGAATTCCTTTGGCGTAGAAAGAACTTGGTTGTTGTCGTAGCCACTGGAGGACATCACTCCACAGTGCTTCGTCTGTCGTGAATTTCTTCCCTCCCAGATGGTCTTTAAGGGGTGCAAACAAATGATAATCACTGGGGGCTAAATCCGGACTGTAGGGGGGATGGAGAAGAACTTCCCAGCGCATGTCGGCCAGAGTTGTTGTTGTCACATTGGCCGTGTGAGGGCGGGCATTGTCATGGAGAAGAATGACATTTCCAGACAACATCCCAGGTATTTTCTTGCGAATGGACTTTCGTACAGCACCACTCAACAATGTGGAGTAAATCTGGGCATTAATCGTGCTCCCTTTGTCCAGAAAATCCACATGGATAACGCCCTTCATGTCCCAGAAGACACTTGCCATGATCTTTCCAGCGGACGGCTGCATTTTGCTTTTCTTGGGGGACCTTTATGCCGCCACTCAATGCTGCGTCTTTTGGTCTCTGGGGTTGAATTGTGCAACCATGTTTCATCACACGTGATGATGGATTGCAACAATTCATCACCTTCTGCTCGAAACCGATTCTGAAGCTGTTCACAGACCGTTCTGCGTGTCCACTTCGGATCGAATGTCAGCTGGCGGGGAACCCACCTTGCACAGATTTTGCGGAAGCGTAAGTGGTCGTGAATGATTGTCTCAACACTCCCGACACTGATATTCACCTCGGCAGCAATATCCCGCACTGTTACTCGCCGGTTCTCAAGAATCATTTGCTGAACACGTGCGATATTCACTTTTGTGACTGCAGTCGGGCGAATGTGTCCATGCGCTTCATTTGTCACCAGCTCCCGTCCTTCGCGAAACTGCTCACACCATTTGTACACTCTTGTCCGTGACATCGTTTGTTCACCATACTGTGCTTGCAATCGTCTGAAAATCTCAGCTGGTTTCACTTTCTCCTTCACGAGAAATTTGATTACACACCGCTGCTCCACAGCCACAGACACACTGCTTGCCGCCATGTTCGCTGCAACTGCTGCGCATGCGCGAAATACGTCATGCCGGGTGCTAGTTACTCACGAAGGAATACATTACGTCACCCGCACGTTTCATCATGATCCGGCTATTCATCTATTTTTTACGTACGAAAATCCCGGTCAACCTTGAACGACCCTTGTACATTAAAAAAACCTAAAAACACTAATCTCTTGCCTGCAAGTACAAGAGCCAATTAATACATTTTGATAAGCCTAACAATCAGAAATTTGTATATTCATGGCACGGTTTGTGTATTGTACTTTGTCAAAGTACATTGAGAAACTGTACAAGGGTCAAATTACATACATGAAACCTCTTACTGTGCTAATTTTTGCCATTTCACGTCACTTTTCTGGTTCTTGAACTTTAAATTGCAATCCGACAATAAAAATGACTAACGAACTCGTGGTAGTAATGAGGAAAGTCAAACATTCATTCTGTACTCTGAATTTGAACTCAAGACCTTTCTTACAAGTGCTTATTGATTTCAAAGAGTGTTTTCTTAAAATTCCTCATCTGTGTATGTGTGCTTGCATTCATAGGCCCAACCAAAAAGATTTTAACGGAGGTCAGGCTGCTTAAAAAGTATTTTGAATGTAAGCATTGGTAGGAAAGTGGTCAAAATAATTAAAATTACTTATTTTTTTAAAGAAAATTAAGTCTGAAAGAGGATTTACGATCACCATAACACACTTTTCCAGTTTGTATTTGTTTATTTATCATCTCTGTTCGATCTACTTAATTGCGAAAGTGAGGACTAATCTACTATAATGTTAGATGCAAATCGTGATTAATTTTCGAAGCGAAACTTCATAGAGGATTCAGGTATTTGCAGACTGGGATACAGATAAATGAAATTTAGGTTTCCTGCTAAATTATCACTTTCATGAAATAGTTAAATTATTTCGTCTGTATTGAAACACTGAAATCTATGCATTTGGGTGTGTGGTGTGGTGGGCAGGGATACAAGAGGCTTTAAAGCCATATCAGTTGCTACACCAAGTGCCAAGGTCACCACATACCACTGCTGTTTAACAGTGGCGTGCGGTGACATTTAAACTAGGGTACGCAACATGGGCCAACCGAAATGAATTATGGGGGCCAGAACCCCCCCTCCCTGGCCATCATGTTATTCAGAAAATAATTTTTTTCTACAATTTTATAATGGGAAATTTCTCATCCTTGTATCAATATCCAAATGTAACGAGGTAAAATATATGTATGATATTTTATATTTGGAAATATATTCTGATAGTAGCTACGTAGAGTCCAACAATTCACCTTTGTTTATTTCCTTCATGCAGTGCGATGAACATTGAACGGGAAGGAAATGGCTCAATCATTTTCCGTCCTTTCAAATTTCATGTAATAAATTTGATAAATCTCAGTATACTCTACTATTTCACACCTTTCGCAGAGGAAACCAACGAATAAGGCCAACAATAAAGTTTCACTGTTTTTCTACTCAGTCAATCACTCTGTAGAGATATTTTTTCTTCTTCTCAAAAATCAAAATGCCTAATATACTGCTTACCATCCTTCACAACTCCTACCTGAAACAATTTTTCCAAATCAGGAACAGACCTTCCATTTCGGATTGTTTACACTTTTTTCGTAAATTCCGAAAATCCCTTCTCCAGTATGTCATCAATAACTCCCGGTCGCGTATTTCACATATGCACATTGAAATAGAGATTTGGGGCGTGGCTTGTAATGGAGAAGTTTCTGATTGGCTGGTCTATTTTTTCTTTATTGAATACTTCTATGGCGTGCCTAACAATTGACTACAGGCTTGAACTTGTTGAATGATGTAAACCACTTATATTTTCCTTTTCCATCTATTTTCTACTTTTTATACATTGCTTTGATCTTTTCTACATCTTTCTATTGTAGTTCACTTTCACTAAATCCATAGTTATCCTCCAGCGATTTATTTATATTCCTTCACCTTGTGCTGCCATCTACTTTTCTTTTTTGAAACTCCTCTCTTTTCATCTTGTGTTGTTGTTTCCAATATGTAATATCTGGTTTGTAACAACTTTTTACAAAACAAATAGCCGCGCGCTTATATAGTCGAAATTAAGGTTTTGACGCTACACAAGGTTTTGACAGATTTTTAAAGTAAGAATTAAAAATGCTCCTTGTTTGCATCTGACGAAAAGCGGAAAATGACCCAATATATTAAATAATCCTATAAGAATTTTCATCCAACGCAACATTTTAAAAATTAATGCCGCTTTTATTTCCAATAAGAAAGTCTACTCGCTTTTCGAGTATTGATTACTAATTGATTGCGTTGTATTTTTCCCACTAGATGGTTCTGCTTGTAGTCTGTGGTTTACAGAAAGTGTTCGCACAAGTCAATGAAATAAATGCCAGTGTCCTATCCTATATCATTGAGGCAGTCTGCTAGCCAATAGGGAGCATTCATACACAAACCACGCCCCCAATCTCTATTTCAATGTGCACATGTGAAATACGCCTCCCGGTCCCCCTATTTTATCACTTCACAGCACCGACAAACAATAGAGATCCTGTAATGTAAATAATATGAACGAAACACTCGCTGGAAATTTCGCACGACAGAAGAAAGCAAAAGACAACCTCACGCGGTACGTTGTGTCCGGTCCCGCTATGCCCGAAAACCACGCGTTCTTGTGGACGAATGAATCGGAGTTGCCAGTCGACAAAGTATTTTGTAGAAGGGAGATAATTAAGGACAAGTAGAAAATACGTCAGCATACATCCCAGAACACTTTAAAAGCTAAACTACCGTACATCACTTTGCAATGTCTGGTGGGAGGGATCCCATTGTAAGCATTGTGTTTTATTATGTTTTTCTTTTATCATTCATTCATATCGTCGGGTCAACAATCAACACCAATGCTATGGAACTCAAAGGAAATGTTGATCCCGAAAGGAGATAAACAGATACTTTCATACTCTGAGAATTGTGTGAAACTTGCTAATTGTTCACATATTTTCCCCTCGACACAGTGACAGTCCATTCTGGTCCTCACCTCCCTATACGAAAAAAAAACTTGCTAGTGTAACTTTAACCTCACATAAATATTTTATATGTGATAGTTAAATATGATCTTCCACCACTACATATTCTTGCCCTCCTGTCTGATTCCTGCATCACATTTTATAATGTATTTTTATTGCAACCCAACAGTGATCTATCTACGCGTGGCTGCTAAATGCTAGTAAGCTAAGCATTCCAGAAAAAAAATATGTTGACTACTGTCAACACTGCATAAGCTGTCAAAATCTTGGGTACCCTCGATGCTTAGAACCGGGAAAGGAGTGGGAGAGAGGGTAGGCGCGGGCAGACCCAAACACGTGGTCGAGGCTGATATGAGCCAATGGGGTTACCTTCCGAATTTCTAGGGTACCAAGCAGAAGAAACAGCGTCTTTCTGCGGAAATCGGCAACGCGGATCGGGTGGGTGCCGAAGTCACAATCGGGATCATTCGGGACTGCCTTCAGGAAGGCAGCAGCGTGTTCGTGCGGAAATCGGAATTTCTTGCAGTGGAACTGCTTTCGGAGCGATAATTGTTGAATTTTCATGTTCGGGGAAGACAAAAAAATGTTTATTTTTTTACTGTGTTGTGGGTACGCAGTGCGTACCTTGCTTATCCTGAATGCACGCCGCTGCTGTTTAACATAGCCCTAGAAAGATTATGCAGGGTGCCAGATTGCAAATTGGAGGAGCTATATACTATATGACAATCCAGATATTAGTATGCTGAGTAGGCTTGTCAAACCTCCAGAATGGCCTGAAGTCCCCCAGAATCTAATTTGTTCACCAGGTCTCCTAGCCAAACATTATCATCTCCAGATTTCATTAGATTTACTATTATACTTTTTTTAAATTATATTTTATGGTGTTTCATTGTGGAGAATTTTGTAATAGCATTAAAACTTCAGAAGGGGAGGGAGCGATGGTAGGAGAAAGATAGAGAGATTTAGTATCTGTATATGGATTTTGTTTTGTTTACTTAAATTGAGGTTGCTAAGTTGTTTTCATCAAGTCCATTCAATTTTGTATTCACAGTAGCAAGACCACAAACGTAACAGCTGATATTCAGGACATTAGTCTTCCAGAACATTTTAATGTAAAGGGTTCGAAGGCTGTAAAGAAATCTCGCAGAATTTTATTATTTAAATTTGACACACCTAATGCAGATATGTTGACACAGCAGATCTTTACACAGCAGCACAGATATCAATGTGGCATCTCTGAAGTACATCTATCTATAAAATCTACATAAATTCGAAACAGAAAGTTGATTAGACCATTGCTGTAGAAACCAGCCCAATTTCGCCTGACAAAGGCAAAAAGACACTCACCAACTGGAATTGTATCTCCTTGAATTTTGTCACTCAGTCCTGCATGGTATCTCATATGCTTGGCACCACCAAGAGCATCCATTTTGGCAAAGAAGGTTGTCTTTCCATTGTCCAAAGTTTCCAAGCTGGCAATGTAGTCTGCATCTCGTTCGATCAGGTCGGCAAGCTATAAACATGAATGAAAACATTCAAGAGCAAAATAGGACTATGCTTCGACAGTATATCAAGATTAACCGATAAAAGAAAGAAAACTCCACGATTTTAAAAGCATAATGAAATGATTGAACAAATCACACTTCTCACTGTGTATCCTCTATGGAGAGGTTTCTAGAAAGTCTCATTGCTGCAAAATCCTCATGTATATAAATTATTCAAAGTTATTCTTAAGAGTAAGCCAAGGATGAATGTAATTCAACACTAGTGCAAGTAAACTTCAGCAATGAAGAAATATAGAAGTTGTAATTTGAAAAAAGTTGTTTGCACAAGAGATGCAGTACGATTCTAACCTCGGTCATTCTCAATATGAGTGTATAATGAAGGATGGACTATGTCCATCACCTATCTTATTGCACAGTAGTTGTACGAAGGGCCATTCCTGCCCTATGTCTGGAATGTGTTAAGTAAATGTAGCTACCAAATAAGATACTACCAAATCTACCAGCTAGGAATTACGCTGCCTCACCTTGTTGAGCAGAACACCCCTCGCAGAAGCATCAAGAGTCCTCCATTTTGAACCTAACTTGAAAGCAGACTTGGCTGCAGCCACTGCCTTGTCAACATCAGCCTAGAATTAATATATAAATAAATCAACTATCAAGTAATTGGATGAAACAGTAATCAAATTATTCACAATTTTCTTCCACCCAGTATACAAGACCTTCATTAGAGTAACAAAAATTAAGCGAATATTGGGAAAAAACAGTTTTAAATAATTAATACCATTTTAAAATTTATGTAATTCACAAAGAAAATATTACCTTATCACCTTCTGCAACATCTACTATTTTGGTTCCAGTAGTTGGGTTGATTGTTGGGAAAGTCTTTCCACTCACAGAGTCCACAAATTCATTATTGATGAAGATCTGAAAGAAATCAGAATTTTACATTCTTACTCTGCATTGAGTTTTGTAGACGCTAATTGACTAATGAAAATAAGTTTCCACAAGTGAAATCTTCGTTATTATAAGCCAAACTATTAGATGCCCTGTGAAGGCACATTGCTTCTGATCCCACTTTAAACTATAGGTCCAGTTCTGATTAGCCTTACTGTGCCATCCTGCAGGTCTACATAAATGCTATTGGGTTTAGGTGGTTTATCATGAGCAGTGGCGTAGCAACATATCGCGAGACCCTGGGCGAGATTAGAATGCGAGGCCCCATCTGTACAGCGTGAGCATAAAGACACGGTTAAACTTTACTGCCGTGTATCCACCGGAAGTTGTGGTTTGTATGTGGTAAGTCAGCGAGCGTATGTTTATTTTAGTAAGTTCATGGTAGGTGGCTCTGGTGACTTTACTGCCGTGTATCCACCGGAAGTTGTGGTTTGTATGTGGTAGTCAGCGAGCGTATGTTTATTTTAGTAAGTTCATGGTAGGTGGCTCTGGTGATGTTCAATTAGCTAGTGGTTGGTGTGTAGTTGCAGATTGTGTAGTAGTTTGTTATCAGTTGCCAGTTGAGCGTATTTTACTGGTGTGGTCACCCTGTTGGTATGGCCTCGGCTTCTACGTCCGCAAACGTCGAATTTGGTGAAGTCAATTGTTTTATTGATTTGGTGCGTTTGTGTGATAAAGGTTCGTTGGTTTTGTTGAAATGGCTGCGTGAAAGGGGTATATTATCTTCGAATTACAAGTGTCCTGTGTGTGGAGAGTTAATGAATGAAGTGAAACATTCAAATTCTGATGGTGTTGTTTGGAAATGTCAGAGACGTGTGTATGGAAAGAGGCATGCTGTTAGTCGTTCTGTTAGGAAGGGAAGTTGGTTTGAGGGGTCTATGCTTTCCTTGAGTACGATTTTGTACATTACGTATTTTTGGTGTTGGAGGTTTGGTAATTCCGTTGCTATTAGAGAACTTAACTTGTCATCTAGGACTGTTTGTGATTGGTATAATTTTTGTCGGGAAGTATGCGCCGAGATTTTGTTTTCATCAGAGGATAAAATTGGTGGTGTTGATGAAATTGTAGAAATTGATGAAGGTAAGTTTGGGAAGAGAAAGTATAGTAGAGGGCGTACTGTGGAAGGAAAGTGGGTGTTTGGTGGGGTGGAAAGGAAGGGTAAGAAGTGTTTTTTGTTGTGTGTTGAAGATCGTTCTGCGAATACTTTGTTGGGTGTGATTGAGAAGAAGATTTTGCCTGGTACCATTATTTATTCAGATTGTTGGAAAGCCTATGATTGCTTGTCTGAAAGAGGTTTTCGTCATTTGACTGTGAATCATTCTATTACTTTCAAAGATAAGGAGACTGGTTGTCATACGAACGCTATTGAGGGGTTGTGGAGTGAAGTGAAAAGGTTTTTGCCCTCTGCTAATAGAAGCAAAGAACTTTTTGAGTCTTATTTAGTGGAATTCATGTATCGTCGAATGAAGAATGAGAAGAATTTTTTTTTTGGAATTTTTGGCAGAATGTGCAAAAGTTTATGTTCCAGCTAATTGTGATTAGTAAGGTAAGTTTGATTTCTTTTTATTTTCGAGTAGGTAATTTGTGATTATAATGTATTTTTTTTAGTTTTCGTTTAGTTTTAAATTCGGGTACTCATAGAAATTTAGATTTAGTGATTTTGATTTGGATTGGTTCGGGGGTTTGGGGACGGAGCCCCCAACAGTAGTATAAATGAAGATTTTTTAATTGAAAGTTTTTATTGAAGTGGTTTATTCTTGTGTTTACTGGTGTTGTTCCCCCTTGTGTTTACTGGTTTAAATTCGGGTACTCATAGAAATTTAGATTTAGTGATTTTGATTTGGATTGTTTCGGGGGTTTGGGGGCGGAGCCCCCAACATTAGTATAAATGAAGATTTTTAATTGAAAGTTTTTATTGGAGTGGTTTAATTTTGTCTTTAGTTGTTCCCCCTTGTGTTTACTGGTGTTGTTCCCCCTTGTGTTATTGGCGTGTTTCATCCTCGTGTTTACTGGTGTGGTTCCAATTTTATTTTACTGTGTGTTGAAAGGGGCTAATCATTTATTTTTTTGTCGTTCCCCCTTGTGTTTTAATGGCGTCTTTTTCTCTCGTGTTTATTGGCGTGGTTACATTTTCATTTTTAAGGCGCATTTCTTCCTTGTGTTTATTGGCGTGTTTCCTCTTCGTGTTTAGTGGTGTGGTTCCAATTTGATTTTACTGTGTGTTCAAAGGCGTAAATCGTTTTTGTGTTCGGAAATTGTTAATTTTGTATTTTCAATATGGCGGTTCGTTTTTGATTGGTTATGATGCGAGTTTGGAATGATGACGTGATTTTCAAAATGGCGGCAGGTACTTCCGGTGGAGTTACTACTGTAAATTTTCACCAAAGACACTCCCTGATTTCAAGATGTCATAAAATTAATAGTTACTTGAATATATTGATAAAATTGATATCCAACGCTCTGTTAACTCGACATATTTTCATATCTTTCTTTTCAGAAAGGGGAGGGGGCAACAATCACAGGTGAAAGCCACTTAACAATGCTATGTGACTGGTTAATTCCTCAACTTGTTACAGAGAGGTGACTACATTCTAGAACAAGATGCAAAGCCCCCCCCCCTCCTCACTGGCATCTATTTGTACGCAGCTTTCTGAACTACAACCTCCCACACCGATGGATAGGACGAGCTGGACCCAAAGATCAAAATCTATGCAAGTGGCCCCCACGATCACCGGACATGACAGTTTGTGACTTTCTGGGGTTCGTGAAGGACCAGGTCTATGTACCTCCGGTTTTTTATAGCCCTCAAAGAAAATGGAATTGAAAGATGTGTACAAGTTAAAGATAAAATTTCAGGACTTGGATTAAAAAGAAAAAACTGCATAATATCTTATCCTTTGAGAACCTTGAACCCGGTCTCAGTCTTATGGCCTGCTTTTTATTCCTCGCGCCTGCTGTTCTAGCTTTTTTCCGGAGGCCGACCTTTCTTCACCTTAACTAGCATATTTCACCGACGCCCGAAAATCGGAGCAGCGGTTTGTCGTTCGGCACTTGCCTTATCGGCGAGACGATTGCAACAATAGACATCGGCCTCCGCAAGGACTAGTCGGTAAACAATATTGTTTAAGAAGAGTGATGGGCTGCATTGTCAGCGAGTTAGAAGTGAGGGGCGTGTGTCAAGTATAGGAACATACTTTATTGTGGAGGAAAAAAAATCAGAATATGAATTAAAACTGGAGATTCTCCTCGATATTGCAGTCATCTCGGATCAATGAGGATCTCGAAACGATTTGACCAATTTCGCCCAAGTGCAAGTGTCAGTCAACCAACGATGAATTTCAGCTCGAAACATTTCATTTCTCTGCAGTTATTGCGATCACAATATTGCCTCATCCCTTCAGTAGGGTGGGGGAGGGGGGCTAGCAATTATAAATGAATTGCAATAAAGTGTGGATGTTCTAAATTTAGCATGCACCAAAGCCTAACTTCCTTGCCTGAGGCGATTCCACGAAAATACTTTCACCTTAGCATGCAGAGAAGACCCATAGTTTGAAATTGTTGCCAAAATTAGCTTGTTCCCAACGTTACAAAATGTCAAATGTCCTACAACTATAGAAATAATTCGATAACGTTACTTCTATTTAAAGAAAAAAATTAGCTGTCACAGTTTAAAAGTACGTAGTTACAGTTGGAATTCCTCAAACAAAGTAACTTACTTGTAACGCAGTTACTTCCAAACATTGTTCGGTACCAGGGCCGGACTGGGACAGCCAAGAGGGCGGTGGAAATTTTCCTCAACAAGGCGCCCAATTGTGAGCAGTTGGGGCAAAAAGTGCGCCGAACGTGCGTTTTCTGAAGGGTACAGAGGGGGCGTATAGCTGAAGTCTTCAAAGCATCAGCAGTTCGGTATCTTTGACAACCTCAGAGGAAGCCGACCGGAACCGTATCTGGTTTCGAGCCACCACCTGTTTTCGGCAAAGCGCTGTTCTCACTTTTGCCTGCAGTGTTTAGACATCCATTCATTCACTGCGACGTTATACTCCCGTGGTCTTTATGTTGTATAAAATATAGCACAACAAAATAGCACAACCTAGCAAAGATAACGCAACAGCAATCTCGCGTTCAGTAATCTCTAAAGAAACTGAATTAGCAACATCTCATTACTGCACGTGGAGCTGACAAGATACGGTCAGTTCTTGGACGGACACTATTGGTGGGAAAGGTTTCAGGCGAGGATTTACTGGACTCCACGTGGACTTGATATATGGTTGTAAGTGTAGGGTGACCAGACGTCCTCTTTTGTCCGGACATGTCCTCCTTTTTAGGTGTCTGTCCGGCGTCCGGTCGGATTTTTTAGAAATCGGCAAATGTCCTCCTTTTTGGAAAGAGTATAGCAAAGACCATAGCAAATGTGCTGCCTAGAGAATGCTTCCACATGTAACGATCATTTAAGGCATATCACTTTGGGTGCGTTAAGTATTCGAGCAATGCTCACCTAGCATCTGGAAGCTCAACACGATCACTTTCCCGACTGAGTCATTAGTAGGGTGTGGATTTATAGGAACTAAAAATCTCTGAAATAGGCACTTAAAAAGGCAATATAAACTAAGACAAGGCACGAAAATAGGCATTTAAAAGGCACCCTAAAATTAAGAAATACGTTAAAATAGACAATGAATGTGAACTTATTTCAATTTCAACTATATTCTTAGGGTAATAAAGACAGTGAAACACATCACACATCGCCAGAAACTCACGGGGACAAGTTTCCGGTAATTCGAAACCATGGAGTTAAATGGGGAAAAACATAGTGGGGCCCCGCTCATCGCGAAAGGTTCCCAGGAACAAACACGGTTTGATCTTGGGTCCTTTGTTTCAAGTGGATGGCTCTGTGATTGGTCCACTCAACGTCACTTCTCCCTTTCCTGGAAGACACCCTCCTGTTTCCCCACTTTTTTTTGACAGAGTTGTCGTTTGCAAGCTTGTGCGATGGTGGTCAAGGTGCCTGTCCGACAGCCGGTTCAATCATTATATCCTGACATTTTTATGGCTTGACCGGACTCCGTGCGATGAGCAAGGGTCCCTGTGCCTCACCGTGTTTTTACCCTTACAATGCACAGACTGTATTCGCACTTCAGTTTATACATAAAAGTGCGATAACGATTAACAAACTATTAATATTAATACTCTTTTCATCGAAATTCACATTTGCGGGGCAAAGTAATTCTCACAAAAACAGCTTGTGCAAAATACTGTGCGAATTTGAACAAATGATGAAAAAAACAATTTACACCATTCTAACAAATATAATATTTTCAAACAATGTTCTAATTGAGACCCTCAAATCTGGTAAATACCAGATTTCAGTCAGTACATCAACATTCTTACATTCTTCAATCTAGGGAAAGCCAAAGGCAGGCAAAAAATATCTGAAGTATGCAAAAATTGCAGAATAGCGATTTTTGGGCACGATTAATCAAAATAGGCATTTATAGGCACTATAGAAATGTGTTTTAGGACTAGAAACACCATGAAACGAACTTTAAACATTAAAGCCTATGTTTTACTAGTAGTGTATATTGATTGTTTCAAAGTCGTACTTAGTAGGTATCCTCTTTTTTTACTAATTGAATATCACTTTTTGACATATTTTGACAATTTTTTGTCGATGTTTTAGCGTTTAGCAATGTTTTTAGTACAATTTTCACTATACTCATTTTTCCCCCACTCGTACTTGGTAGGTATATTATGATCTTACGTGATACAACTTAACCTATCCTTTTTTTACGATTATTTAATTTTTTTACGATCCTAAGTGATATAACTTAACCTATCATTTTTTTTATTTATGCACTGTTTGAACGTCATCATTTGAGGATCATATTTTGTAGGTATTTTTTTTTTATCAATCGAATATAAGTTTTTGACATATTTTGACAATTTTTTGTCGATGTTATAGCGTTTAGCGATGTTTTAGTACAAATTTTCACTGCACTCATTTTTTCCATTTATACTTGGTAGGTATATCACGATCTTACATGATACAACTTAACCTATTTTTTTTTTTTACGATTTTTTAATTTTTTTTACGATCCTAAGTGATATAACTTAACCTATCATTTTTTTATTTACGCACCGAACTAAGCTACAAGGGACTCTGTTTGTTTTAATATTTTAGTATTATAAGGTTTTCACAAATTTTATATAACCTAAAATGTGTTGGATGTTGATTTTTAGTATGTGGCAATTTTTTATGAATTTTAAAACTGCTCTGTGACCCTCTCGTTCTTCACGTCGTAGGCGAAGGACTTCTCTGCAATTAGGATGACACTGCATAGGGTATCCTCGGGCAAGGCATCGTGGAACTCGCAAACACCCACTCTACAAAAATTCTACTATATGATCTTTCACTGGCTAAGCTAACCTACAAATAGGAATTGGCAGCACTGACTTATAAACCCACCGGGTCTTCTTGGCATGTTTTTTCATGATGTGTTGCCAGGCTATTGGACATCTTGGCGTATACAATGTATATATTTTGAGAGGGGGGTTATAGCTTTTTATGCTGTACGAATACTAAAAACTTGACAGTGACAACCAACAGAGTAAATAAACCTACATGCAGAAACTAACAACACTAGTTTCTGACAGTGAATTTGAAATAAAATATTAAACAAAATACATGAGTAAGCACTGTGATTACAAATAATACCAGTGTTATGCCCCCCCCCAACTCCAACTGGACAACTGGGGAAAATAATTGTACAACAATTTGTACCTAATTGTACAATACTTGTACCTAATTGTACAACATATACACAGACATAAAAAAAAAGCCTTCCCGTAACTTACTTCATGCACAATTTATATGATTTTACAACTGTGAAAAGAAAGCATATGTGTTCTGTATGCACACATTCATTCTTATTTTTCGAAGTTGAATGGAAGCACATGTTTTTACGCTCTCGTAATACTGACCTTGCCCCAGTGATTTTAAATTGCTTCCATCCGTTTTTTTTTCTGTGTTATTTCCGCATGCACGCAACATTCGCTTTCAATAGTTTAATGAAATACAGAAGGAGTGTTAGTTTAGCAGGTTTTGAGTTTACAATTTATTAAATTAAACAATAATTTATGTAAGAATATACTTGTACTTACCGAACACAAAATAATAAAAAGCACATGTGAATCTTTGCGTGTGTTCATGTTATATGACGACTGAGTAAAAAAATAATGTTGACTCCCCGAAAGATAAAAGTTCCTGGTTCGACATCAGATGCATGCAAATTTTATGTTTTGCTCTCCAAAATCTTGATTTTTATGTTTGTGCTATTTGTCATACAGCAGAGGAGAAGAGGGGAGAGGGGAGGGGAGGGGGTACTATTAGCGCCATCTATTAGCAAACAATAGAAATAAAAAAGTAGGGTCAAACTTTTTCAACACCCAAAAATTTTAAACGTCCTCGTTTAGTAATACGATCAGCAGAAGATGTTTGAAGGAGTACTCTTAGTCGAGAAAGCTAATTGCTAGGGCCCATATATTGCTAAAATGTTCTTTAATTTACATATTTCTCATACCGCCATATGTTGTTCTAGTTGACTTCTTCCAAAAAAATGCTAATTAGCGAGAGTTAATTAAGCAAGGCAAGTAAAAGAAGCAAATAGGACAATATGTGGCGGCGTGGAAATATGTAAAAATTCGACTCGATTCGAATTAAAATAGGGGGATATTTTGCATTTTTTCCTATAATATACAAAACATTTACCGTACATAATTTTTTCTATTTACAACAGTATAAAATAAGAGGAATGTGTGACAATATCCATATTAATTAGGAAAGTATGTTGTATGCTAGGTTAGCTAATTGCGTCTTCTACAGCTTCACTGTATAGAGGAAAGATGGAAAAAGAGAGCTCTACAAAAACTAACGCTCTTAACAATATTGTACGCCCCGTGAAAATTATATATAAATAAGGCATAAGCGTATTATCTGCTTTCATGTCAGATTTTACCGACCTGTGAGCTGTAGTGTTTAGGTGACAAACGACACGCTCAAATATAATACCGTTGACAATATTGTACGCCCCGTGAAAATTATATATAAATAAGGCATAAGCGTATTATCTGCTTTCATGTCAGATTTTCCCGACCTGTGAGCTGTAGTGTTTAGGCGACAAGCGGCTCGCTCAAATATAATACCGTTGACAATATTGTACGCCCCGTGAAAATTATATATAAATAAGGCATAAGCGTATTATCTGCTTTCATGTCAGATTTTCCCGACCTGTGAGCTGTAGTGTTTAGGCGACAAGCGGCTCGCTCAAATATAATACCGTTGACAATATTGTACGCCCCGTGAAAATTATATATAAATAAGGCATAAGCGTATTATCTGCTTTCATGTCAGATTTTCCCGACCTGTGAGCTGTAGTGTTTAGGCGACAAGCGACCCGTTTAAATATGATACTGCTGACAATATTGTACGTATATTGTATTGTATAGGAGACTAGAAGCATATAATTTGGCAAAAAAAAAAAAACCCAAAGTAAGGTCATAGAGAATAGTTAAAAAAAGTAAACAATTATATTTTGCATTGCACAGCATTAGGTATTAAATAACATACCCCCAAAAAATCTCTGCATTATGCGTTCTGAAAAAAATTGCCCCCCTACGTGCCAAATTGCTATGTCAAGTAAACATTTTTAAAAGCACTGTTGTACTTGTGTGCCGGGAAAGCGAATATGTGCAACCAAACTGTGCTCTAAGTGTGGAAAAGATATTTCTATTGCCAACTTCAAGTTGTTTTTTTTGATGCGTATATATATTATTATTTTTTTAACAGAGGAAGAAAGTCCGTGCTTCGGAAAACGCGGTGATGTACGTAGTGATATTTTTCTTCTCCTGCTCAGACTTGTACCAATCTACTGTGTACCGTCTTCTTCCCTGCATTGCCTCGTTTAGTTCGTCCGACCTCTCGTCCAATTTTTCCCCTGCAGCCGAAAGCAGAATGTTGAGATCAGCGCACCTCAGGCTACTGATCTCCCGAAGATGGTCCTTGAGAACCATTTCACAAGGGATGCGAAATTCCGGTGTTGTTTTTGCTATGATTATAAGTTTTTTTACATCCTCACAATCTCCGTTTACTGCGTGTTTAAATATTTTACATAGTAGCTCGGGCGGCAAATCAGTTATACGAGACATGTTGTTATTATTATTATTTTTCACTTTATGTTATTTATATACCCTACCCCAATTTTTGTTTTGTGTTCATGGCGATGGTGGTAGAGTGCCACACACGTAAATTTGCTGTTGCGTAGAAACGAATTTTCGTTTCGTCTCCCTCTCTCTTAGCATCATGTGTTCTACCCTGCTCGATAACCTTCGCTATTGTTGCCACATTGTCATTCCATTCCTGGACACACTCGCGCAAACATCATTGAAAACAATTGAATAGCGCTCCAGCTCGCGGTTCCCACCGTTCGGTAGGGACGCTAATGTGGCAATATAGCACGGTGTAGTGCTTGCTTTTTTTATGCAGTGCATGTTTATTGGCTAGCTAGTAACTAGTGTTGCCAACTGTAATAATGAAGCACTATTTCTGTCATGGAAGGGGAAAAGGCAGGTAAAGTGGCGGTGAGTTTTGTTGGATTGGAAGCACCATATTTTTATTTTATACTAAGTATTTGACCGGTTTGACGTTGTGTGCGTGTATTGCGTGTGTGTATGTAAAAGTGTGTGTTTGCTAATGAACGTTAAATTCCATAATGCCTCCAGTTCTGTCGAAGTTGAAATCAAAAACCTTGCATAGCCAAGCTCGGGAAATTCTAAGCAACGTGCACGAGTTCATGAAGGAGGAAGCCAGTCATGGTGTTAGCATCCCAATAAAGCATTTTGGCAAGAGAGCAGCGAACAGCAGCAACAAATTGTTCATATTTCATAATTTTGGAATTATTCAAAATAAATAAATTATGTAGCTCCAACATCATTTCAACTCTGGCTCCGGCACGTGTTCTTGTAGAAATTGCATAGAGGAGACTGTTATTTTTGCTGCTTAATGCGATACATATTGTTTTCTGTGTTAAAATTGCCATGCTTTGATGGGTGATAAGCCTATTGAAAAACTGTGATCGAGCGAGATATTCTTTTGCGCTGAATAGTATTGAAATAGCATAAGAAGTCTCATTATTTATTTTATATTTTGATGTTTTAGTTAGGAATATATTGATTTTCAATTTTCCGCTGCTACGTAATGACCGGGGGGTCGAAATAGAGCGGCATCTGCCGCCACCTCCCAGGGAGGCAAAATGACTAGTGCCGGCCCTGGTTCATAACAAAAGAAAAAGCCGCGCAGCTTATCGTCTAGTGGCAGTATATGTACTTGTTATTGTTGTGGAAGCCGGCATTTTTTGTAAATGTACAACAAAGGCAACCGACTGTCGCCGATCTCAGAGAGGAAATAATAATACTGCTTCAGGAGGAGTGTTATGGTGCAATTGTAGCGGTTTAATACGTTGGCATGTTATTATCTGCCGTTGCAGTTTCATACCAGTGTATACGGGTTTTGGAAGTGAAAAGTTAGAACGCCACCAGTGCATTCATTAATGCAATGAAAAATAATATATATATTTTTTTATTTTGCTTGAAATCACTCAAATAAGGAATCGTATGAAGAAGTCTTCTTTGCAGCATTTTTGGTAATTTTACTTATGTGTTAGTTCATATTTTGCGAATTTTTTAGTCCATATGTATGTAGCTACACACAAAGTCACTTGTTAGTACATATTAATTCTAGTCCTGGTATAATGCATGATGTTTAAAACTCAACGTTAGATAGACCTGAATTCTCTAATTTTATTGTTGTACGTAACAGCTGTGCATCGGCGCACTGCAGCGATTTTTCTATCTGCTCCATTAACAACACTGCTTTTTTAGTTGTTTCGCGCATCGCACGGCAGAATTATCTGCGCTGGACTCTACCCAGTGCGGCAACCTGTTCACCCAGCGATGCGTTTCTGCTCACGAACTTTTCGAAAGCTGCGTGCTCTAACTTTCTGTCTGCTTCGTGACGTGCATCCAGATCCGTCTGCGTGGTGTTGTAAGCGATGTCGTGATTTTTGCATGCGGCGTCCAACGGATTCACACTCTTGTCCCCTCTCTTCAATCTTTTCTCGAGTTTGGTACCCGGTCCGCAGTACTGGTAGCCAGGTAAATGCATCTCAAAATTAAACTTGTTACCTTTTGAGAACAGGCACCTGTACGTGTTCTCGAAAAGTTTGGAGCAATCCAAATACCAACAACTGATGAAACTGTACGATGGTCTGGACATTGCAACGTTCGCCTCGGAAATAAAACCACTCGACGATTGTCGTGAAAATTCAGTCGTTGTGTTTGACGACGCTATCCTGGAAAATCAAAATGAAATTCGCAACTTTTTCACGCAAGGTCGTCACAAAAAAAAATGGATTGCTTCTACCTAGCTCAAACGTTTTCCAAAATTCCAAAAACAGTTAGTACGCGACAACGCTAATTTCATATGTTTGTTTCGTCAAGATCACACCAACCTCAAGCACGCGTACGATGACTACGTAGGCGGAGACATGAACTACAATCAATTTTCGGAACGTTACTGCTCTACTTGCTGGAACGGTGACGATTTCGGATTCGCGACGATCGACATGACGAGGAAACCCAACGACGGAAAATACAGAAACAAAATCAACGACTTTCTAAACGTTGCAACGTTGTGAGAAACGACGTTTATAAATATACGTTTAAACGTTTAAACGTATATTTATAAACGTCGTTTCTCACAACGTTGCAACGTTTAGAAAGTCGTTGATTTTGTTTCTGTATTTTCCGTCGTTGGGTTTCCTCGTCATGTCGATCGTCGCGAATCCGAAATCGTCACCGTTCCAGCAAGTAGAGCAGTAACGTTCCGAAAATTGATTGTAGTTCATGTCTCCGCCTACGTAGTCATCGTACGCGTGCTTGAGGTTGGTGTGATCTTGACGAAACAAACATATGAAATTAGCGTTGTCGCGTACTAACTGTTTTTGGAATTTTGGAAAACGTTTGAGCTAGGTAGAAGCAATCCATTTTTTTTTGTGACGACCTTGCGTGAAAAAGTTGCGAATTTCATTTTGATTTTCCAGGATAGCGTCGTCAAACACAACGACTGAATTTTCACGACAATCGTCGAGTGGTTTTATTTCCGAGGCGAACGTTGCAATGTCCAGACCATCGTACAGTTTCATCAGTTGTTGGTATTTGGATTGCTCCAAACTTTTCGAGAACACGTACAGGTGCCTGTTCTCAAAAGGTAACAAGTTTAATTTTGAGATGCATTTACCTGGCTACCAGTACTGCGGACCGGGTACCAAACTCGAGAAAAGATTGAAGAGAGGGGACAAGAGTGTGAATCCGTTGGACGCCGCATGCAAAAATCACGACATCGCTTACAACACCACGCAGACGGATCTGGATGCACGTCACGAAGCAGACAGAAAGTTAGAGCACGCAGCTTTCGAAAAGTTCGTGAGCAGAAACGCATCGCTGGGTGAACAGGTTGCCGCACTGGGTAGAGTCCAGCGCAGATAATTCTGCCGTGCGATGCGCGAAACAACTAAAAAAGCAGTGTTGTTAATGGAGCAGATAGAAAAATCGCTGCAGTGCGCCGATGCACAGCTGTTACGTACAACAATAAAATTAGAGAATTCAGGTCTATCTAACGTTGAGTTTTAAACATCATGCATTATACCAGGACTAGAATTAATATGTACTAACAAGTGACTTTGTGTGTAGCTACATACATATGGACTAAAAAATTCGCAAAATATGAACTAACACATAAGTAAAATTACCAAAAATGCTGCAAAGAAGACTTCTTCATACGATTCCTTATTTGAGTGATTTCAAGCAAAATAAAAAAATATATATATTATTTTTCATTGCATTAATGAATGCACTGGTGGCGTTCTAACTTTTCACTTCCAAAACCCGTATACACTGGTATGAAACTGCAACGGCAGATAATAACATGCCAACGTATTAAACCGCTACAATTGCACCATAACACTCCTCCTGAAGCAGTATTATTATTTCCTCTCTGAGATCGGCGACAGTCGGTTGCCTTTGTTGTACATTTACAAAAAATGCCGGCTTCCACAACAATAACAAGTACATATACTGCCACTAGACGATAAGCTGCGCGGCTTTTTCTTTTGTTATGAACCAGGGCCGGCACTAGTCATTTTGCCTCCCTGGGAGGTGGCGGCAGATGCCGCTCTATTTCGACCCCCCGGTCATTACGTAGCAGCGGAAAATTGAAAATCAATATATTCCTAACTAAAACATCAAAATATAAAATAAATAATGAGACTTCTTATGCTATTTCAATACTATTCAGCGCAAAAGAATATCTCGCTCGATCACAGTTTTTCAATAGGCTTATCACCCATCAAAGCATGGCAATTTTAACACAGAAAACAATATGTATCGCATTAAGCAGCAAAAATAACAGTCTCCTCTATGCAATTTCTACAAGAACACGTGCCGGAGCCAGAGTTGAAATGATGTTGGAGCTACATAATTTATTTATTTTGAATAATTCCAAAATTATGAAATATGAACAATTTGTTGCTGCTGTTCGCTGCTCTCTTGCCAAAATGCTTTATTGGGATGCTAACACCATGACTGGCTTCCTCCTTCATGAACTCGTGCACGTTGCTTAGAATTTCCCGAGCTTGGCTATGCAAGGTTTTTGATTTCAACTTCGACAGAACTGGAGGCATTATGGAATTTAACGTTCATTAGCAAACACACACTTTTACATACACACACGCAATACACGCACACAACGTCAAACCAGTCAAATACTTAGTATAAAATAAAAATATGGTGCTTCCAATCCAACAAAACTCACCGCCACTTTACCTGCCTTTTCCCCTTCCATGACAGAAATAGTGCTTCATTATTACAGTTGGCAACACTAGTTACTAGCTAGCCAATAAACATGCACTGCATAAAAAAGCAAGCACTACACCGTGCTATATTGCCACATTAGCGTCCCTACCGAACGGTGGGAACCGCGAGCTGGAGCGCTATTCAATTGTTTTCAATGATGTTTGCGCGAGTGTGTCCAGGAATGGAATGACAATGTGGCAACAATAGCGAAGGTTATCGAGCAGGGTAGAACACATGATGCTAAGAGAGAGGGAGACGAAACGAAAATTCGTTTCTACGCAACAGCAAATTTACGTGTGTGGCACTCTACCACCATCGCCATGAACACAAAACAAAAATTGGGGTAGGGTATATAAATAACATAAAGTGAAAAATAATAATAATAACAACATGTCTCGTATAACTGATTTGCCGCCCGAGCTACTATGTAAAATATTTAAACACGCAGTAAACGGAGATTGTGAGGATGTAAAAAAACTTATAATCATAGCAAAAACAACACCGGAATTTCGCATCCCTTGTGAAATGGTTCTCAAGGACCATCTTCGGGAGATCAGTAGCCTGAGGTGCGCTGATCTCAACATTCTGCTTTCGGCTGCAGGGGAAAAATTGGACGAGAGGTCGGACGAACTAAACGAGGCAATGCAGGGAAGAAGACGGTACACAGTAGATTGGTACAAGTCTGAGCAGGAGAAGAAAAATATCACTACGTACATCACCGCGTTTTCCGAAGCACGGACTTTCTTCCTCTGTTAAAAAAATAATAATATATATACGCATCAAAAAAAACAACTTGAAGTTGGCAATAGAAATATTTTTTCCACACTTAGAGCACAGTTTGGTTGCACATATTCGCTTTCCCGGCACACAAGTACGACAGTGCTTTTAAAAATATTTACTTGACATAGCAATTTGGCACGTAGGGGGGCAATTTTTTTCAGAACGCATAATGCAGAGATTTTTTGGGGGTATGTTATTTAATACCTAATGCTGTGCAATGCAAAATATAATTGTTTACTTTTTTTAACTATTCTCTATGACCTTACTTTGGGTTTTTTTTTTTGCCAAATTATATGCTTCTAGTCTCCTATACAATACAATATACGTACAATATTGTCAGCAGTATCATATTTAAACGGGCCGCTTGTCGCCTAAACACTACAGCTCACAGGTCGGGAAAATCTGACATGAAAGCAGATAATACGCTTATGCCTTATTTATATATAATTTTCACGGGGCGTACAATATTGTCAACGGTATTATATTTGAGCGGGCCGCTTGTCGCCTAAACACTACAGCTCACAGGTCGGGAAAATCTGACATGAAAGCAGATAATACGCTTATGCCTTATTTATATATAATTTTCACGGGGCGTACAATATTGTCAACGGTATTATATTTGAGCGAGCCGCTTGTCGCCTAAACACTACAGCTCACAGGTCGGTAAAATCTGACATGAAAGCAGATAATACACTTATGCCTTATTTATATATAATTTTCACGGGGCGTACAATATTGTCAACGGTATTATATTTGAGCGTGTCGTTTGTCACCTAAACACTACAGCTCACAGGTCGGTAAAATCTGACATGAAAGCAGATAATACGCTTATGCCTTATTTATATATAATTTTCACGGGGCGTACAATATTGTTAAGAGCGTTAGTTTTTGTAGAGCTCTCTTTTTCCATCTTTCCTCTATACAGTGAAGCTGTAGAAGACGCAATTAGCTAACCTAGCATACAACATACTTTCCTAATTAATATGGATATTGTCACACATTCCTCTTATTTTATACTGTTGTAAATAGAAAAAATTATGTACGGTAAATGTTTTGTATATTATAGGAAAAAATGCAAAATATCCCCCAATTTTAATTCGAATCGAGTCGAATTTTTACATATTTCCACGCCGCCACATATTGTCCTATTTGCTTCTTTTACTTGCCTTGCTTAATTAACTCTCGCTAATTAGCATTTTTTTGGAAGAAGTCAACTAGAACAACATATGGCGGTATGAGAAATATGTAAATTAAAGAACATTTTAGCAATATATGGGCCCTAGCAATTAGCTTTCTCGACTAAGAGTACTCCTTCAAACATCTTCTGCTGATCGTATTACTAAACGAAGACGTTTAAAATTTTTGGGTGTTGAAAAAGTTTGACCCTACTTTTTTATTTCTATTGTTTGCTAATAGATGGCGCTAATAGTACCCCCTCCCCTCCCCTCTCCCCTCTTCTCCTCTGCTGTATGACAAATAGCACAAACATAAAAATCAAGATTTTGGAGAGCAAAACATAAAATTTGCATGCATCTGATGTCGAACCAGGAACTTTTATCTTTCGGGGAGTCAACATTATTTTTTTACTCAGTCGTCATATAACATGAACACACGCAAAGATTCACATGTGCTTTTTATTATTTTGTGTTCGGTAAGTACAAGTATATTCTTACATAAATTATTGTTTAATTTAATAAATTGTAAACTCAAAACCTGCTAAACTAACACTCCTTCTGTATTTCATTAAACTATTGAAAGCGAATGTTGCGTGCATGCGGAAATAACACAGAAAAAAAAAACGGATGGAAGCAATTTAAAATCACTGGGGCAAGGTCAGTATTACGAGAGCGTAAAAACATGTGCTTCCATTCAACTTCGAAAAATAAGAATGAATGTGTGCATACAGAACACATATGCTTTCTTTTCACAGTTGTAAAATCATATAAATTGTGCATGAAGTAAGTTACGGGAAGGCTCTTTTTTTTATGTCTGTGTATATGTTGTACAATTAGGTACAAGTATTGTACAATTAGGTACAAATTGTTGTACAATTATTTTCCCCAGTTGCCCAGTTGGAGTTGGGGGGGGGCATAACACTGGTATTATTTGTAATCACAGTGCTTACTCATGTATTTTGTTTAATATTTTATTTCAAATTCACTGTCAGAAACTAGTGTTGTTAGTTTCTGCATGTAGGTTTATTTACTCTGTTGGTTGTCACTGTCAAGTTTTTAGTATTCGTACAGCATAAAAAGCTATAACCCCCCTCTCAAAATATACAGGGTGTTGCAAAATACCTGTTACAACGCTTGGGAGGTGATTCGACAAGTAAAAACAAGGAAAAAATGCCATGTGAAAAAATGTCGAAATCGGCACCGTTTTCGAGTGACAGGCGTGCGAATATCGCCTCACACTATGTGTAAAGCACAATAACTCAAGAAGGAAGAAAGATATCAATGTCGGATTAAAAGAATACAAAGAAAGTCGTGCCTGACGAATACAATGGTGCATCAATTGAGGCCCAGTGTAAATTGCGCAAGGGGACTCTCAAAGAAAGTGGAGAATCCCCTAATGGAAAATACAGGAAATTTACTACTATCTGCTACATAATGTTGAGATCGGAATGTAGGCAGTAAAAAGTGACGACGTATGTCCACATGTCCCACTACTGCTGGGACACCGTCCCACACTCGGGAAATAGGAAATTCACTCGAAAATGACGCTATGCCATCAAATTACGCTCAGATTGATTTCAACTAATTGATACAGATAGCCCCACTAGAGGCGCTGTGAGTGTAGGTCACCTGTTACGTATTAGTGTTGGTGGATACTACGTAGAGAGTGTAGTCGACCGTTGTTTTTCCTGTCTGTTCTGCGTCTCGCAGCGTGGAGTTTAGTCTGGCGTGTGTGTATGGTTGAATTGCGCCAAGGAATATTGTACGTAGAGTACGTATTTCCGTGTTCTTTCTCGGTTTGCAACAACTGCGTGGACACCTGTGTGACATTACGTGGGTGCTAATCACGGCAGTTGTGATCCGTCACTCGGAGGGACAGTGCCCCTGTTGCTGGGCAGTTCTCGAACAGGACAATGGTGGAGTACTCTACCCACGAGCTTGCTGATATGCATCTCGTTTATGGAGAGGCAAACCGAAACAGCCGTGAAGCACGGCGTTCGTATCACGAACGTTTTCCCAATAGGCGGTTACCAGAACATGCACTCTTTCAAAGACTTGGTGCTCGACTGCGTGAAACTGGATCTCTACTACCCCGTAGGTGGGATTGTGGAAGACCCCGCACTGTGCAATTTGAAGAGGACGTGTTGGACGCGATACGAGTCCGTCCTGACACCAGCACACGTGTCATTGCTCGTACTCAACAAACCCACCATAGCAATGTGTTCCGCGTTCTTCAAGAGGAGGGGTTGCACCCATAAAAAATTGCATAAGGTGCACTACATACTGCCACGTACTTTTCTCTACGCTTGGATTTCTGCCAATGGTACGTGCAACAAACTCTTGACATTCCAGATTTCCCAACAAGAGTTTTGTGGACCGATGAGGGAATATTCACCAGGGACGGCATGTTCAATAGCCACAACAGCCACGTCTGGTATATGGACAATCCGCATGCAATCATTGTGCGCCATCATCAACATAGGTTCGCAGTGAATGTGTGGTGTGGCGTAGTAGGTGACCACTTGATAGGCCCGTACATTTTGCCCTCTACTTTGTGTGGTGGGAATTATCGGTTGTTTCTACATGACGTATTGCCTGAACTTTTGGAAAACGTGCCACTGGCAGGTAGACAACGTATCTGGTTTCAACACGACGGCGCCCCCGCACGTTTCGACCGGGGAGCCAGGGCCTTACTCAACGGTATTTTCGGCGATCGTTGGATTGGCAGGGGTGGACCTTTACAGTAGCCACCTCGTTCCCCCGACCTCACACCACTGGATTTCTTTGTGTGGGGAGAAATGAAAAGGCTCGTGTATGAAACCCCCGTGGAAAGTGCTGAGGATCTCGTTGCTCGTGTTAGTGCCGCTGCTGGGACAATTGTTGACATGAAAGAGGAATTTGCGCGTACCAGACAATCAGTGCTTCGCCGATGTCATCTTTGTCTTCAAGTCAATGGCGGACATTTTTAACAAAGTCTCTGAGTATACCGGTGTTTGTGAGCCCCTATCAGCACCGCATAGTGTCCTTTAGGAAAGGTGCGAGTGAAGATGCTGGATATCGCTGTACTTCATACCGTCGATCTGCATGTGCAGAGGCTGTGCGCTTCTCAGTGGAATCCCTTCCAGATGTGCTGTGCCTGGAAATGTTACATGCCATTGTGTGCGTTTTCTCGCCATTCTCCGTCTTCATTCCTTCGAGGATTATCCACTTTCTTTGGGGAGCTCTCTTGTAGTATACGTATGTACAGCCTGACGACATGTGGCCATTGTTTAACTTTCGTTTTTCGTACTGCAAAGTAGTGTGTCAACATTAAGGGATTGAAAACGTTTTTTTATGATTTTCCCGTATTTTTTTCCATTTGGGATGGTGTCCCAGAAGTAGTGAGACATGTGGACATACGTCGCCATATTTTACTGGCTACATTCCGATCTCAACATTATGTAGAAGATAGTAGTAAATTTCTTGTATTTTCCATCAGGGGATTCTCCACTTTCTTTGAGAGTCCCCTTGCGCAATTTACACTGGGCCTCAATTGATGCACCATTGCATTCGCCAGGTACGATTTTGTTTGTATTATTTTATTCCGACATTGATATCTTTCTTCCTTCTTGAGTTATTGTGCCATAAACATGGTGTGAGGCGATTTTCGCACGCCTGTCACTCGAAAACGGTGCCGATTTCGACATTTTTTCACATGGCATTTTTTCCTTGTTTTTACTTGTCGAATCACCTCCCAAGCGTTGTAACAGGTATTTTGCAACACCCTGTATACATTGTATACGCCAAGATGCCCAATAGCCTGGCAACACATCATGAAAAAACATGCCAAGAAGACCCAGTGGGTTTATAAGTCAGTGCTGCCAATTCCTATTTGTAGGTTAGCTTAGCCAGTGAAAGATCATATAGTAGAATTTTTGTAGAGTGGGTGTTTGCGAGTTCCACGATGCCTTGCCCGAGGATACCCTATGCAGTGTCATCCTAATTGCAGAGAAGTCCTTCGCCTACGACGTGAAGAACGAGAGGGTCACAGAGCAGTTTTAAAATTCATAAAAAATTGCCACATACTAAAAATCAACATCCAACACATTTTAGGTTATATAAAATTTGTGAAAACCTTATAATACTGAAATATTAAAACAAACAGAGTCCCTTGTAGGTTAGTTCGGTGCGTAAATAAAAAAATGATAGGTTAAGTTATATCACTTAGGATCGTAAAAAAAATTAAAAAATCGTAAAAAAAAAAATAGGTTAAGTTGTATCACGTAAGATCGTGATATACCTACCAAGTATAAATGGAAAAAATGAGTGCAGTGAAAATTTGTACTAAAACATCGCTAAACGCTATAACATCGACAAAAAATTGTCAAAATATGTCAAAAACTTATATTCGATTGATAAAAAAAAAATACCTACAAAATATGATCCTCAAATGATGACGTTCAAACAGTGCATAAATAAAAAAAATGATAGGTTAAGTTATATCACTTAGGATCGTAAAAAAAATTAAATAATCGTAAAAAAAGGATAGGTTAAGTTGTATCACGTAAGATCATAATATACCTACCAAGTACGAGTGGGGGAAAAATGAGTATAGTGAAAATTGTACTAAAAACATTGCTAAACGCTAAAACATCGACAAAAAATTGTCAAAATATGTCAAAAAGTGATATTCAATTAGTAAAAAAAGAGGATACCTACTAAGTACTGCGTTGAAACAACCAATATACACTACTTTTACTACAAAGGAATATAAAAGGCAAATAGGCAAAATTCCGCACCCTAATCATTAGTATTATTCTAACTCATTGCTTCGACCTCTGAGATTGCTGGAACGCATGTAGTCTGTGCAGTTCCTTTTCGATTGATTGATTTGGTTTATTTTACTTCGCTTTTCTGCCTCTATTGGCTAATTGCGAAGATGGGTATGACAAGACCATCTTGAGGTTCAGGCCGCAGCGCTTAGTCAAGACGTCATCATCTGGAGGCGATCGTCTTAACGCTGTAAACCCATTTTTTTTATCGTATAGAATTAAGGTATATTTATTTCTTTTATGATGTTCAATTTTGACATTTACCCACCCGATGAATATAAACAACAACACATCTTAACGTAAATCTTAACGTTGTAATTCAGGGTAAATTATTTTATATTTCTAAAAAACTTGTTGACAAAAGGTAGAACTTGACCAAATCTAAGAGTATATTAGATGCCTATTCCGGACACATGAAATCCTTACATCATGAGCTATTTCTGTTATTTATTTATGAGGATAAAACCTTTGTTACTTAACTTGTACTTTTTCGTAGGGACCGAATCACATTGAATTGCACTACACATTTTTTTTTTATTTTGAGCAACATCTTGAAGAAATGTGAACGTTACTCTTAACCTTTTTCATCATAATTGCCTCTGTAATTGAGCACACAACACTTATGCACCATACCTTTTGTACATTTAAGCATATTTACACGTCATGTAAACTCGAATACAGTTCTAAATTTTCATTACAATTCCTCTATTCATTAAAAATCCAACATTGATTCCCAGGAAACAACTCAAACATGGCGGCTATCTCGCCTCCAGTTGCTGACGCTTAGTCACGTGACGAGAGCAAGCGATCAGGCTTTCAGATAGAGAAGGTAATGGGTATGAGCGATGATTTTGGTGAAGGGGCTCTCACAAAGAAGATTCATGCCCAGTCTGGGATTCGAATCGGGGACCGCTGGCGTTTTGACGTGGTGTGCTAACCACCTCGCCACGTGGGTCCGCCAATTCCTTTTCGAGTTATAGCCTACATACACGATACAGAAACGCGTAGTGAGAATTTTGGTTATTAAGTAATATTTACTTTTATGAAATAACGAAGCGAAAGTGTAAATTCAACAATTATCTTTCAAGAAAATATCCAGCTCTTAAAGGATGAAAGAAACGAATATGACATAAAGTGTAAGGTGCCTGTCACTTTCCCCTGCTGTTGAAAGAGTGATAGAAATGTTCGTGGCATTAAAATCATATTTCTCTACCAAATCTAAACAACTTAAAAATTGTAATTCGGTGTTTGGAAATAAGTTAAAGCTAATCTTACTTGTTACATTTGTATTAACTTGTGGGAAAATTTCATTCTAATATCCAAGAATTAGAAAAGGAGTAAAAATATATGCTTCAAATTGTAGATATTCTTTGTCATTTGTTAAATTACAGATTAGGAGATTGCTTTCTTTGCTTAAAGATAAAAGGAAGTTATTGAAAGAGATCACCTGAAAAGTCTCTGTAAGCAAATTGTTGGTAATTTTTTTGGCAAATGTGTTGCCATTTTTTGCTGTGTCCTCTTTTTTATGACATTATCCTCCTTTTTTGCCGATCTTTCGGAACTTTCTTTGAAGTAAAGTGATGTTACTTTAGAGACTAGCACTATACCGGGATTTTGTCCGACCCGTTTCGATACCAGTGGCGTGTGCTAAGGAAAAGCGTGGCACTCGTCTAAGTAATTTTTTCAGTTCTGAAAGAACACTTCATGTATACTCACTAATTTCGGTCTCGTAATCAAGAATCTGCAGTTAAAATTTGGCGGTCACTTCCAGAAATTGTGAAATTACGTGAACATATTAACGCTATGATTGTCGATACACTGTTATGGTAGCCATGTTTGATGATGTGAACAACTGAAGTTCGCTACCCGTTGCGTGGAGCGTTGATTTGCATTTGAGAAAATGGCGTCTGTCTTGCATAAGGTGGAAAAAGTGTTTGCCCCTCAAAGTATTCACGGTAAGGTTAGGTTAGGTTAGGTTAGGTTAGGCAAGCATAGTAAAAATTAAGGGTCATCATAAACATAGTTTTGAAACGCTAATCATTGCAAAAAATAGTTGTTTCCTTCATAAATCAAGGGTGTTTACTCCGTTGACGGACCCACTTATATAGTCTTATTTTGCAATTTCTAGACGTGACCGCCAAATTTCAACTGCAGATTCGTGATTAGGAGGCCAAAATTAGTGAGTATGCCGAATTTGAAACAAATTGGAGATACTTCCGGTATTGTAAATTCGCTCCCCTTTTTGCTATTCTGTCCAACAATATAGTTACTGGATCTATTTAAAACCGAAATGAAAATCGAATCCCAGACCTTTTGATTACAGGGCGATAATATTAATACACACATTTCGACACCAACAGAAGCGTTGACGCCATATCAGTTTTTGGCTTCCCTGCAGACCTGATGTAAATCCAATCCCATAATTTTTCCCTGCCGTTTCAAGTACGCCAGATGTTTACACATGAGGAAATTAACAAGAATTCAACACCGTTGGTGTGCAAGAAGAAACTGCATGCCAGGTCAAATAAATGTAATGATAACAATATGGTTGCATTTTATCTACACTGATGAATACTATACCTAAAATGATAAGCTGTAATTTTTTTTGTACTTCGCTAAAATATGGATCTCCGAGTCTATGTCGAACTCTGCACCAGTAGACATTGTACTGCTTACATACATTTTGCAACTAATGTGAACATTGTTAGCATTTGGTTAAAATAATTAGTTTAACACTCGATAAACAAAGAACCCTTTGGGTGATGAACGATTTCTCAAATTACAATATCATTAATATTTCGTAATAATTTCGTATCTGTTTTCATAGCCCACTGAGCAGAAGCCTACAAAACATCTTTCCTAATCACGAGGTTTCTTCAGATTCTGGGCTTCCAAAATGACAGAGTCGAACCCAGCTAACTCCCGGCGCGGGACCTGCCTTGGCAGAGACCCGCTGTTGTCGCCTTTGCCTACGAAGGATTTTATCAAAATAACAGTTATGCGCTGTGAATGAGGGCTGGGAGTTAGCGTGGCCCGGATATAGTGGTAACGTCGACGCCTTCTAATAAACAGTTCGGGGTGAGATGTGGCCCTTTGCCTAATCCCAAATTACCTTTTAGTTAAGTTCTCGGATTGCACAAATAAAAATGTAGACACATCATAATTTCAAATATATATCTATATTAACACACTTGTACAATCACAATGATAGATAGATAGTATTCACAGCCATTCTTTTGATGTTCAAATTTTATCAAAAACTTTTTAAACAAATTAAATATGTATCAGTCTTGCAAACACCTTATTTTTTTTTTACAATCAGTTCATAGTAATTGTGAATGTCAATATTGGACAGTCACAGGGGGTTCAATACCCGGTGGAGGCACATTGCACAGTGGTTCGGATCCCAGTCTACATTGTAGGTCCAGTCCCAGATAGCTTAATCGAGACGACCTGCAGTTTAAAGTGGAATCCGTGCCACTTACAGTACATGCTGTGAAATTTGCTTCCATCGGGGATCGAACCCGAAAGCCCTAGATTACAAGCCAAGAGCGTTGCTACAACATTTTCGAGGAGGCCAGAAATGCGCTAGACGTCACTGAGAAAGGTTGTTCGTCTTCATGTTCTCTATGCTCTCTGGGCCTCCCCCCGTGGCGGAGTTGTTAGCACATCGCGCTACAACGCCAGGAGTCTCTGGTTCGAATCCCGGCCTGGTCATGAATGTTTGTGAGTGTCCATTCATCATTTTCATCATGTCACCACTCATCCCAATCTTTGCAAATTAGCCAAAAGTGGCACAAAAAGCGAAGTAAAATAAAGCAAATCAAATCTATGCACTCTGAAAGTTTATCGACAATGTATGGCTACATCCTGTATAGTATATGGTCCTCCCTACATGAGTGGGTGGGTGGGTGCGCGCGTGTAGGTTTTTTTCTTTAGGAATACTGGTTCAAAGGGGGGTTATGATCCCATCAATACCCCCTTGGGCACTGTATAGTGTACGCATATTTAAATCGGCGGGTACCCACCACAATTTAGAAAGGAAATCAATAAGACTCATTTACAGGAAAAACCACTACACAATCGTAAGGGTTCTTCAAATAGGCTACTTTGTATTGTAGGTTCGAACTTTCATATGCATTGTAATATAAAGATAGCTATAATTATTATTACACATCTGTGTGAAATAAAATCACATTCATTGCCTGACCCCAAATGTCTCCCCACGCTCCTGTAATCGGTACAAATGGAACTTTAAATTTAGTTATGTCACTACTCAACTCTTTGTATCAACATCAAATCTGTTCCGACACTTACGAGCGTTCAGGCCTCCCCGATGGCGCAGCGGTAGCGTCGTCACCTTGTAATCAAGGGGTCCTGGGTTCGATACCCGTTGGAGGCACATAGTGGTTCGGATCCCACTTTAAACTGTAGGTCCAGTCCCGATTAGCCTTATTGTGCATAAAGTGGACTTAAAACACCAATTTACGAGCGTTCAAGAGAGAGTACTGACTAGCGTCTGTCTGTGTTATGGTTTTCTTCACGTGAATATTTGAAAAATCAAATCACTGGGACAAAGTTATTACTAACATCAATCATGTAAACTGCTAAAAGGTATTTATAATTTATGCTACGGAATAGTTTTAGCTTTCCCATTGTGCACAAAATAGTAGACTACGTAAAACTAGCACTGGCGTTGAACGAAAACGGAATTTACATTAAGTTAAGCAAATATTATACATTGAAAAATCTAATATTCAACAACTTTTCACTTAATAAAACAATTTATCTTACCTTGGTATATTTGATTGTTGGGTTTCGGTTTGCCATTTCGAAACACTTGAAGTTTGCTGCGAGGGTTCTTGCTTATGCCGAGTCGAGTGGACTACTGCGACAGAACCACAAGTCTGCTATCAAGATATAGACTCGACAAAGCCAGCAGAGGATTCGGAGAGAGGAGGGGGGTGGAGGTTGCGAGTTAAAAACGACAAGGTCAAATGTTTTGAGATGATTATTCCAAGGACAGAAGAGGCGCACCAGTCTCAGACATGCTTGTGGAACAGTCGACCACGTGACATTTGAATCCACACGAGAAGAGGAAAGTGTACATTGCAGACTTTATCAGTGCGTTGCTTTGTCTGCTTCTTTTTATCGATATCAACTTTGAACAAGTAAACGTTTGCTGTCTCTTTACAGCCCTATTGTACAAGGCAGCCACGATATGTATTATTTTAGTGCATGTCTGTCGATATGCAAGGGAATGTAAACTCGATTTAATAGCCTACGCAATATGGGAGAGATCGGTGTGTCGGTCGTGTGAGCCAGAGGCGGTAGCGTAAACTACAGAGTTGAAATGTGGATTGGTTTGGTTCATTTTAATTCGCTTTTCTGGTTACTTTTTAGCTTATTGCGAAGCGGTTGTGGGTCCGGACGCCAGAGCTTCGTAATCAGTTTGTGAATTAATGTTTTGATTTTGGGGGATGCCATCCATTGTTGATTCGTTGTCAACATGAAGTGCATAAGTTTGAAAGATAGACCCTCTGTTTATAAGGTTGATTGATTAGCTTTATTTTACCTCGCATTTGTGCCACTTTTTGGCTAATTTGCGAAGATGGGGGATTAGTGATGATATGATGAATGTACACTCACAAACATCCATGTCCAGACCGGGATTCGAACCCGGGACCCCTGGCGTCGTAGCACGATGTGCTAACCACTCCGCCACGGGGCCCGTCTGTTTATACGGAAGAAAGCTCATTTTTATTATTATAGTTATTAATTAAAACATCAAAATATTAAAACAATAACGACTACATTCTCCCACAAACCTCTTTCTCTAGCTTTCATTATTTTACTGTTGGTCTACGTTGATGTGTTTTGTTTTACTTTCAACGAATTGTAAATACATTTTGTTGTTCCTTTTCTAGTTCTGCAACAAACTGAGCTGTTATTATTGTAGAAGCAGCATTCAAATAAAATTAAAGTGGGAACTAATATGAAAGCTGAAATACGTAAGTTTCGCAACGGTGCAGATTCTCCCGTCTTATATTTTTTGCATTACATTTATTAACAACTTCTACATTATTAACAACTTCTATTATTAAACCAATAGTAGCAAATAATTATGCTGTACCTGTATTGTTGGGTATTTCGTGATAATAAGCTGATAACGTAAGCTACGAAATAGGGTGTATTCAGAATTTTCCATTGAGGGGTTCGCTGACCTCCGTGGCGGTGTGTTTAGCACACTGCGCTACGTCAGGGGTCGCTGGTTCGAATCCCGACCTGGGCGTAGGCGTTCATTGTACGTGTCCCCGCATCGATTTTATCATATCACTCATCCTCATCTTCGCGGTTAGTCAAAGGTGGCAGAAAAGCGAAGTGAAATAAGCCAAATCAATCAAGCAAACAACGATTAATTGGACATTTCTAAAAATAATATAAACATATAAGGTGTTGAGGAAATTAGGGGGAGCGTTTAAGTGAGGTTGGGGTGTGTGTGGATAAATTACTGACAGAACTAACGGTATTTTAGAGAGCTTACACATCAACGCGACACACGAAAGGCGACAAGGGGCAGAGTGGGGGAGGGGGTAGAGTCGAATTACTTTCGGAACATCTCCAGCGGACTACGCGAGTATGTCTAGTGAGCCTAGTGGGCGTGTAGAGACTGAGCAGGGGCTTAGCGATAGGTTCTAGGTTGAGATGACGTCAGTGGCTTGCTTCGTTGATTGGCTGCTTCGAGAGTTGTGACTCGTTCCGAAGCTTCAAATCCATAACAGCCAAAGATGTTATGGAGATAATCTCCCTCTAACAAGCAACACGGACACCTCCAGTGTTTAAAAAAAAATCCCTGGGTATTTGCGATCATCAGATCGAGGTGACACGATACACAATATTGAGAAAACAGAAGTAACACGCGGCACGACGGTTTCACACCAAAATGACAACCGACACCGGCCTCGTCCAATCTGTAAAAAAAGCATTCACAACGCATACGCGACTAACAGACAGAGGCAACACGAAACACGCTATTGAAAAAACGGCCTAGTCCGAAACACACACAAGCAACAAGCGACACGTGCAGCTTGTCGTGTCACACCGGTATGAATGGTTTCATTTGTTTCTGAAGGTTCGTTTCTAAGTGATGCTTGTCGCTTTGGTCTGAAAGTTCCCTTAGAGAGCACGAAGTAATACGTAATACTTTCTTCGTGAACAAGTTTTTAGAAAAAAACAAACGGGACATTTCTATCAATTTAATCCATTTTGCTATGCATTCAAAATGGGTTCTTTCCAGTATGTGTACCTCAACCTGCCGTTCAGAATATTTGCTAGAAATTCCTAATTGAGTAATACCATGAAGTAAGCTTAAAATCAACATTCTGACTCTCGATTTTTCCAGACGCTGAGAGTCTGACCCCTTCAATGATAATCGCTATCTTATGCGGATTTATCTTGTCATCACAACCTTGAACTTAAACTTTCGGACCATTTCATAGACGATAGATAAACAGAGAATAACTAACTAGAATCCTTGGAAAGAGTTTACACCGATACCGAGCCAATTAACATAACTCTGAAGACGGGATAATTTAACGTTTAGGTCTATTAATTAACGTATATCGAATGTGTCTGGTCATATGAATATCTAATTATGTGCGCTACGAGGGCAGCGGGTCTCGGGATCGAATCCCGGCCTGGGTATTTGTGTTCTTTGTGAGTGTCCCTTAATCAATTTCATCATATCATATAAGACCTCAGATTTTTAGGTTCTAAAAAGTGTGGTTTTAGGTTCTTAAAATAGGCTCGAAAAATTCTTAAATAGGTTCAAAAAACCCTAAATTAAGTTCTAAAAATCCTAAAATAGGTTCTAAAAATCCTTAAATAGGTTCAAAAAACCCTAAATTAGGTTATAAAAATCCTAAAATTGGCCCTAAAAATCCTAAAATAGGCTCTAAAAACCCTCAAATAGGTTAAAAAAACTAAAATAGGTTCTAAAAATCCTAAAGTAGGTCCTAAAAATCCTAAAATAGGTCCTAAAAATCTTGTTAGGCTCGAGAAATCCTGAAGTAGGTTCAAAAAAACTTAAAATAGTTCAAAATTCCTGCAAATGCTGATTAGGTATAGTGACCGGCAATGAAAATGGGACACCTATATCCTGAAATACGCACTATCTTCCATAACGTTATGTATGTTGCTTAACCAGTGGCTCAGGAACGGGGGGTACAGGGGTACATTGTACCCCCATAAATTTTTGAAGGGGGTACTGTACCCCCTAAATCCGTAAATCTAATTGTACTCCCTGTACCCCCCTTAGATAATTTGACAGACGCAAGATACTACTGTTAAAATAATCTATTTTCAATTAGCTCAATAAAAAAAAGTTTAAATTGTTTGTAACTTAGAAGCATTATCTTCCTTACCACAGAAATTCAAACCATTGTATTGTGCTTACTACGATTTAGTTCATTGACCTGTGTTCTTGGAAACTTCTTTAAGGAGATGAAAACTGTTCAAAATGTGTGTGGAACAGTAAAAGCAAGTAAAGATTAGTCTACTCTCAGAAAATCTCTCTCCAGGCGAATGCTCTTTTGCGTAAGGGGGTACACATTTCTTAAGAAACGGTCGCGTCGATTCGAAGGTAAGATACAAATCTTCATCAGAACAGTATATGACTGACCTTTTCTTTTCAATTTTTCAAATGGAATTTTCCGAAACGAAATACTAACACAAACGAGACTAGATACGACAGACCAACTTTGGTGGGTACAATGTACACCTCTTAGGGCCTCCCCGATGGCGCAGTGGTAGCGTCGTCGCCTTGTAATCAAGGGGTCCCGGGTTCGATACCCGGTGGAGGCAAAAGTGGTTCGGATCCCACTTTAAACTGTAGGGCCAGTCCCAATTAGCCTTACTGTGCATAAATTGGACTTAAAACACTAACTCAACAACAATAACATACACATCGGAAAACTATACTTAAACCTATATATTAAGATATTTGTTGAAAATATAGATGTTTCTAAGACAAGAAAAGTCTCTCCTCTCAAATTTCAAGACGAGAATGAAATAAATCTCTGCAAAATCAAAGCGAAACAAAACTTGATATCCGAGACAATCTCGATGGAAACTTTGGTTATCATATTTGAAGAAATTGCTTAAAATAGATGTAAAATACTGTCTTATTCAGACATATCAAGTGTATATCCCATTGATTTATCAAATTAGCTGCATATTTATTTTATTGTAATTGCAAAGTAAATCCAGTAGTGACAATTACGAACCTGTGCTGCCCGATTTCATCTATTCAGGATAAAATTCCGTATTTCGACGGTTCGCAGTGTCGAAACAAGATGAAAAGCAGACAAACGTTATTAGGAAAAGTTTTTGCTTTAATTACATATTGTACATTGTGAGAGTGCTGACACAATGCCTACTAAACATTTCGTGGGTCAGGACGAGATATGCCGCCCCCGTGGCGGAGTGGTTAGCACATCCCGCTACGACGCCATTTTCCCGGGTTCGAATCCCGACCTGGGCATGTATGTTTGTGAGTGTCCATTTATCAATTTCAACATATCATCACTCATCCCCATCTTAGCAAAATTAGCCAAAAGTGGCACAAAAATCGAAGTAAAATAAAGCAAATCAATCAGGACGAGATATATATTGCTGTGACAGTCAGATTTACCGACGTCATTATTATTATTATTATTCATGTCCATAGCGGTAAAAAATGTGTTGAATCAAAGTGTTGAGTGTTTTGATTTGTAAGAATATATATGTGATTTGCCAAGACGACGGGAGGAAGAAGACGTTCGCGTGTCTTAAGGGTGAGCACCTGAAAGGTTACGTTATGCGTCTAAAGCTTAGGAAATTCGACCGTAATGACAAACATTTAAATATCTCGGTTTCCAGCGGTCAGATTCATGTGAAACTTATACCAGCGCAGCAGCATGTGTGCAAGGACGGATGTGTGGAGTTTCGTCGCGATCAAGCAACAATTACGGACGCCAGATCAAATCAGTTGTAATTGATCAGTTTGTGGGCACCGATTGCAATTGAGCTATGGACGACAGCGAGGCGGAAGCTTAATCCGCAGAAACCGAACTTCGAGCACGGCCCGTCCAAGTTGGGAGACAATAGAGCGAAGTGGAATGATCTCTCCGGAAGCGTCCCTTCAACGAGCGCTTAGCGTCCTTTTTCAAAATCCAAATAAAACGCAGGACATGGTTTTGCGATACACAGTCTTACCGCGATCCTTGTAGCGAGAGCACCTCCGTGATACCTCTTCGTATACAGTTTTGCCGCGATTCTTGTAGAGACAGCGCCTTCGTGCTACCTCTCCGCATACAGTGGACCTTGTTGTGTTTTGCGAACACCAGTGTGTGTGATAGGCAGTAAGTCTACACGAGTGCGCTTACCTCAACCGCTGGGGGAAGTTGAAGCGAGACCGTGTTTCTGTGATTATCTTACGCTGTTTATAGATTTTGTGAAACGAGGACCATCGGAAATTGTGGCGGGCTAGAGGAAGAAGAGAGATGATGGCGTTACCGTCGATTCGTCCGATGTCAGACGAGACTAAGACCCATGCCTACAACATGCCAAGAAACGACGAGCTACGCCGATGATGCCTACCCGCCGCCACGGAGAGAGAGAGAGACGTCGAACGCCGCCCTGTCGACGCGCCGACGATGCCTACCAGCCGCCATGGAGAGAGAGAGAGACGACGAACGCCGCCCTGTTGATGCCCCGACGACGCCTACCAGCCGCCACAGAGAGAGAGAGATGTTGAACGCCGCCATGTTGACGTCCTGACGCCCAGACCACGGAGATGTTCACCGATCCCCAGAGGGAGAGCAGCCGAGGAACCAGACGTATGAACGCTCTTCGCATCTTCATCGTCGCGACCAAGGAAACCTTTCGTGTGAATACTATGTGTTTTCAATCGCCCTTAAAGACGCCAGGATGCACCTCGGAAGCTGAGAGATGGTAATGTATTCATCTGTGTGATTGTCAGCACGTGACGGCCCGATTGATTTAGAGAACGCCCTTGAAATTCGTCAACATTTTGAAAACGCCCACACAACTCGAAACTTCATACCAAACTCCCGTCGCGCTTGTCATTTGTAATTTATTGTTGAATGTTGAATTGTTGTTTTAAGTCCACTTTATGCACAATAAGGCTAATCGGGACTGGACCTACAGTTTAAAGTGGGATCCGAACCACTGTGCCATGTGCCTCCACCGGGTATCGAACCCGGAACCCCTTGAATTGTAATTTATTCGTCTCAGGTAAATTTTTCTTATTCCTTGTGATATTTTTAATGACCTTAAATTCATTGTTGTTTGTGCTCCTTTGTATTTGTTTAAAGTGCGTACTATTAGAGTAAAGCGCCGCCCACTTAATTGTTTAATCTACTTGAGGTTTGTTCTTTTTTTATGTGTCAGTGCTGTGTCGCTGCTAGCTACGTCAGGTCGCATATGTGATTATTTGTTAAAGTATTTGCCTGGTGCACTGAATTGCTCGTCGCGGCGAAGTGTTTAAGTCCCGCCTGCTAGAGAGTATATGTTTGCGTCACTCAACGGAGGTTATTTGTTATGTTTGGAACCACGTGAGGTCTTGTAAAAGGAAAACGTCCGCCCAATGAACGTAATTGCCGTTGAGACGCCTTTGTTTATGCTGGTCAAATAATGTATTGTCACCGCGCCGACCTAGTTTCTTTTTAAAAAAGGTGAACTTAAGTAAGGGCTGGCTAGGATTTGAGTAGCACTGGAGCAAAATCACAAATGACCTGATTAGACAAAAATTCAAGGTAAATTTAAATATGAATGCGATATAAAAACCTGTACATGCTATGTATCATTTTTGTGTTGATGACCCCGTAGAGAGAATCTGTGAGAGAATGTGTGTGGAATGCAAGAGTGGGGACCTGTAATAATTCCATTGTTTGTTGGTTATGAATAGAATATACTTTTTATTTTTCATGTTAATTTTGGGCTATATCATTTCGTACGCATGTCGCTACCCGTGATTTTTCAGGTACGCAGCTAGCCGCTTCCCGGCTACAGGTAAAGAGGTGGTAATTTGAAAGTATATATGTGTTTTTTTTTGTTCGATACGGCTAATTACTATGCACTGTTGGTCACCGGTTCCTACACACGAACTCAACCTGGACCGTAACGCTATTTCGCTTGTCCGAGGGAGATTTTGCCGCCTCTATCTAGGTAGTGGTAGCATTTGTTTTCCCGGGCAAGGGAGGGCGTTTCACATCGCCTTGTAATTGAGGGGTCCCACATGCACAGTGCTTTGGATTCCACTTTAAACTGTATCAGAGGGAGGATAACTTATTTTTACCTATGAATTAGGTATACTTAGAATTAAGACACTAATTGCTTAAAATCTAATTTGATATCGAATAAAACAAAAACACAAGTTAAACCCTAAAGTCAAACTGTAAGAAAATCAGATGAATGTACGAGAGAAATTAGAATCACTGCAGGTTCTATGGTTTGCCAGTTTGCTTGTCAAGGGCACTGTGATTCTTAGAACTTGATCCAACTTCTTGCAAATTTTTCTCCATGAAAACAATGCGCCGGGGGCCTATTTATTGAAAGGAAAAGTAGGTTTAAAACTATTCCATTGAACCCGCTTTCACATTCAGTTGATTTTGGATTGGATTCACAAGGTCTTTGAGTGAGATGTGAATGTTTGATTGATTGGTTTGGATTATTTTACTTCGCATTTCTGCCACTTTTGGCTAATCGCGAAGATGAGAATGAGTGATGACATGATGAAATTGATGAAGGGACACTCACAAATAACACCCATGCCCCAGGCCGGGATTCAAACCCGGGAACTCTGTCATCGTAGCACGCTATGCTAACCAGTCGACGAGGCATTGACTTGTCACCCTTGAAAACACACGCATGTACCTATATTTAATGCCACTACATACGAAAAGAAAACTTGGCTAATTGCCCACCAAAGATTGAAAAGGTTTTAGGTTTTCCTTGATTGCTCTGAGATGAAGGATTTCGGTTTTGGTGCTTGAAGAGCGTCATTAGGTACAGATAATTAATTATATTACAAATAAATGCTTTGCCTTGATTTTTTAAAGATATTGTTTTATATGTAGGCATGGGACTTTAAAATTAAAATGAACTGAAGTGGAACTCTATAAGTATGATATATTCAATAATATGGTTTCTATATGCAGTAGGCGGGAGATGATTATTCCTGGTTGGGATGGCTCAAGATAGAGGAAATGGGAATCCTTCTTACCCTTTAAATCGCAACCTGCATTAAAATGAATAGATGTATCTTTGTTCGCAATTTTCACATTTCAAACTCCTGATTTTCCGTTCCATTAAATTCAAAATGAGCCCAGAACAAGGTTCGGAGCTTTATATGTTTCGGAATTATTATCTGGTCTTAAAATCTGTTTTAAAAATAATCATAAATCTAAATAAAAACAAAGAAATAAAAATTACTTGTGCAAATTTTGCATTATGTAAGAAGAAATTTGTGTGTGATGTTCTAAAATGGACCTAGGAAAATTATACCTAGGAAGTAATATATATATATGCGTATATAATATATATATATATATATATATAATATGGAAGGCTGAATTTTGTACCCCCCAAATGAAAAACGTTCCTGCGGCACTGTGCATAACCCTACAGCGATGGCAGAACTTACCATTGGAAATTTGCTAATAAAATCCACTCTTCGCCGTATAGTTAGGCAACTCTCTTTTTTAATGTTATCCACAGTCAAACTCCGCAATTTTGTCTGTGAGGATCATCTTATATGATGAAAATAATATTTCAACAAAAACATAGTGGTGCAAACTTCAATGCTGAAATGTTAGTTTGCAAGGCACTTTGGACTGTACAGGTAACAGTGGCACCAGACATTTTCCTTTGTTTAGATTTTTGAAAAATCACCATGGACTTGGAGGAAGGGAAATCGACGGAGAGTATGTTTCAAATGCGTTCGTTATTGAATTCTTTGTGACCAAACAGAAAAATTCTGTAAAACCTTTAAAAATATATATGAACCTAAATAAAAGTCCTGATTTAGGCGCACAAATCTAAAATAGGTTCTAACAGGCAAAATAGGTTTTTATAGGCACTATAAAGCTTCATCAGTTGTTGCGTTTTTTAAGGAAACGCTGACATAACTTATTATTTTTTACATACCTGTAAAGGAGAAAATAGGTTAAAAACTTAAAATCCAAGGTCTACATATAACTCATCCTCATCTTCGCGATTAGCCAAAATGGAAGCAAAGCGAAGTAAAATAACGTTATAACGACAACAGTTGGCTCAAAATATTCTCTATATAGTTATTCTAAGGAGACAGTATTAACAAAAGTGAAACAATAACAAGTTACGCACTAGAAACTTGGTAACTTCGTAAATATTGAGGCACATGCTGCAATAATTTTGCATTAACGTAAAACATACTACGAGTATTATCGTGAAAAGTTTACAACTAAAGTAACCAAGTTACTCTAAGATACTCTTCCAGAGAGACTATGCTAATTTTTTTAGTGTTATGAAGGTGTCATAAACTAATATGAACATTAACAATTACTTTTCTACTGTCTCACATGACACAACATATTTTTCCCCAATCCTTGTGTAAGGCTGTCACCAATAGCGGCGATTGGGTGTCATGTCAAAACTGGGAGAGCAGGGACGGTTTAATTTTCTTGGTAAACAAGTCTTAGCATTAAGAGGCCATGGTGTGGGGGTAAAAGTGGAAAAATGTTAGGGGCAGCTGAGCTGCCCATGTCCCGCCGAATCGTCGCCACTGGCTGTCACAGTTTGTTTCAAATTCCAAGGACGTGATGAACGAGTTTCTTGTTATATTTGTTCCCTTCGTAAGAATCGTCCCGTGTGAAAGTACCCACAATTTTGATGTTGACTCAGCATTCTGACAATAATTGGAAAGCTTACGTAAAAAGACAAGTTTTATTTTTTTATCAGTGGCTGTAAGTATTCCTTCAACATCAAGCTTACTGAAAAATAACGTTTTTTTGTTTCATTTTTATTTATTTATTTTTGTGGGTGGCTGTACGAGTTCCCTCAACTTGAACGCATAGCGCATTTGTTATCTTTCCAAACCAAAGCTTTGTCAAGTTCCTCTTCGGTAAGTTCACTGCGAAACAGTACAACGTAGAGATAACTTTGATCCAGTGGCGGCGATTGGGTGTGGCACAACTGGGAGGGGGAGGGGGAAAACCCATAATGAAAGTTCAATCGGGAAAGAAAAAAGCCTCATTTTATCTCACTCTTCTAGTTTTATTACATTGATACAGGGTGCTCGGAAATTTCCCTTACAAACCCCTAGGGCAAGTAGAGGGGACTGAGTAGACAATATTTGGAATAGGAACCCATGTCCGGAAACGTACTGTTTCCGTGCTACAACCATGACAATGTGTCGGATGTGCCTGTGTTGGTATGCAACCGGGTAGGCAGTATATGACGTCAGAAGATCACCTCATGACCTAAAGTGTAATCATTTATTACAACCATGTCAAATGAGGTGTTACTCAGTCCATAATATAAACAAATTTATTTGGTAACAATGCCAAGGGATCAAAAAAGAAATGTACTATTCATTGATCAACACCTGTGTCGACAGTGGAACGCAACAATTTGTAGACGTCACGTGCCTCTATATATATATATATATATATATATATATTAATACGTTACATAATCAATTCATCCGGGCCATAAAGAATCAACAGCAAAAATTATATAAATTGTCTCTGAAATGTGCGCACTCTTTTTCTTCCGAACAAGTGTTCATGCATTTAAGACAAAACTGTTTAGTAGCAACAATCTGAAGTACTTAGTTGAATGAAATGAAATTGCGAGCGAGCAAGAACATTTTTAGATCCAAATTTTTACAAACTGAAAACAATATTGATTTAATAGGGAGCAAAAAAATTCATAGGGCGTCATGGCATTCTCTTTTACAAGTACATTTTTTTCATTCAGATCATTCGGTCAACTCCCGATAAAATTTGAAATCGAGGGCGAATTGCCCCTCTGCGGCCCCCTGCAGGTGCTCTTGGCCATCTGGAAGAAATAATGCAAGAAAACGTGCAAACTAATACCATCTTGAGTATCCTTTTGTCCTGCTTCTCTTAGATTCTGCTAGTCTTGCTTTCTTTCACTTCAATGTTTACCCTTCTTGCCCCCCCCCCCTATAGGCTCTATAGAATTAATTTCCGACCAAGGTTGGGGGGGGAGCAATGTCCCCCTGTGGTCGCACCACTGCACCCCTTTCCCCATAGTTGCTTTGAAATTTCATCGGCTTGAAAATACTTAATTTCTTTATGAGTATAATATCGTTTCAGTGGCGTAGCGCAGTTCTATGGCCCCCCCTGCAAGTAAAATATTGGGGCCCCCTTAGTGAAAAAAAAAAATATCGAGATGATACCAGAGTAGGACGGAAGCACAATAGTTCGCATAAATTTGGGGTTAGTGGACCTCAGTATTATCATTCATAATTGTAAAGAGGCCATTTGTTTTCGATAGACGACTGATAATTCTTACATACTTTTTCATGAAACAAGAACTATTTTGTTAATAGATCATCAGTACACGAAGATTGTGTGTGCGGGGAGGGGGGGGGGGTAAGGAACATATGGGGGATGCTATCTCCCCAGGCTAAGAAAAATCATAAAGCATCCCCCAGCTAGGATAATTTGCATAAATATCTGACACGTCCTTTCCCATCGCACTAATATTTATTGTTATTAATTATATTTTCTCTTGTACAAATGTTTATTGTTCTTTAATCTTAATTTTTGTAATTTACCTATCACTCATAATGTCAGAATAGTGACTAACCTGTATATACTTATCTTGTAAGGGCTGTTACCATGGCAATTGACTTTGAAGTTCGGGCTCGGTTTTGGAATAGAGTGATCAAGTTGAATTATAAGAAGTTTAATTTCTTTGAGTGAAATGGCTTATATGTTAGGCATATAAGTATTTGGTTTGCGAAGAAGTAAAATCGACTTCCTTTTTTTTAGTGCAAACTTAACTTTGATTTTTATTTGATGAACTAATAGAGAGATATTACCCCATACCCTGAGAGTAGTGTTGCTCACGGGACGGGACAAACCTTTTGAAATTTGAGACGGGACGAGACGGAATGCCTGTCTCGTCTCGTTTTCGAGACGAGACACGAGACGGGACGGGACGGCTTTTGAAAAGTCTCGTCTCGTCTCGAATGTCTCGAAAAAATAAAAGCAAAATATTTAATCAGTCGCAAATAGTTGTTTGCTTGGAATAAAGTATTTCAATTAGATACGTTGATAAGCGTGTATTAAGTCAAAATAAGACTATTCTAGAGAGAGTAAATAATGAATTGAATACCTAAACTTATTTTTAATACTATTTCGAAACACAGCGTTACTACCCATTATTTTCAATTTATTCCAGATTAATAATTTTATATTACGATGGCACTCCAGATACTAAAACAATTCTGAATAACATCAAGTAAAAGGGCAGGTAGATAAGGTGGAAGGAGGGGCCAAAACATCGTGGAGTATCTGAGTCCGAGATTTATCTTGTAAACATAGTCTCAGCTCTATAGGTTGGAAAGATAAACCGGACCGACGGATAGGGTTTATTATTATTATTATTATTATTATTATTATTTAATGTTTACATCAAAGGGTGTACAGAAGTGAATGTTATTAGTAAGTAGGAAAAACATTGTAATTATAATTATTTATTACTCATCTCGTGTGCGAGCCATCGGTTGTGCGCACTACATATATTCTTATTACATAACTATGATTCCCTACAGATTACACTATCCGTTACATTCCGTATAGATGTTAACATAGCAGTTCTGGTAAATTAGCACTTATTCCTCTTCCTTGTCCCGTCTCTTTACAGCACTTCTTTTCCCCCTAAATGTTTGTAAATACACCCCCACTCTTTCCAATAGTTCCATGCTCCTTTGCACTACAATTGATTCGAACACTCTTTCCAAGCTTATGTTGCGTAGCTTCTCCTCCTGCGGAACTCGCGCGTCCTGACATAAGAATAAATGTTCTGGCCCATCATCACCATTGCGTAATACGCATTTATATCTCCCTTCCTCGTTTTTTACTGTATTGTGTCTCCAACACCCCAGCCTCATCCATGTCAACCACTTTCTTGCCACCATGCTCACCTTCTTGATGTACGCTACTTGTCCCCATTCCCGCGGTCCCCTTCTTTGGAGTTCGATCGATCTCTTAGTTTCACATACCGCTATTATTTCCTGCCTATCTATATCCTCTAATCTTTGTCTCACTAATTGTAATGTCCCCTGGTCCACGTGTCCCCCCCTCCCATATCCATTCCAGTCCAATTTCGTATAGTTTGCCTCTGATCTCTTTCGCCCACGTTCCCATTTCCTCCCCTTGTACCCGTTGCATCAGCGCTTGCCATTTTACCGAGTTCTCCCTTCTCGATATGAATGTCGCCCAGTATTTAACCCTTCTCAACATATCCCACGTATGCTCCCTGACCAGTCCAAGTTCCCGTAGTACGTCGCAGTTTGCAGTGCCCATGCTGATATGCAAAGCCCTCTTGCAAAATGTGCATTGGATTCTGTTTAGTACATCGCCCCCCTTTGCTCCCCATATCTCCCTCCCGTACCCTATTGACCCTATTAATAATGTACGATACAGTTTTTCCACAAAATGTACATCGTATTTCTCCAATTTCCATACTGTCCGCATTATTTCATTTGTTATTGTCCCAGCCTTTTCGTGTACCGTTTGCATATGTCTTGTCCATGTCCCTGCCATAGTGAAAACTAGTCCCAAGTATTTTATTATTTTTACCCTTTCCAATTCTTACCCTCTGAAAGTCCACCTTTCGTCTTTTCCATATACATATCCGTTTTTGAACACCATAATTTTTGTTTTTGTGAGATTTACCTGCAGTTTGGATTCTCTGCTGTATTTTTCCAACCTGTCCAGAGCCCTTTGTAGACCGGCAGCTGTCTCTGAGATCAGAACCATATCATCTGCGAACAGGAGCGCCGGTGCCCTTGTCATCCCCACCTTGGGGCTGTCGGCTTGTTCACTCTCTATATACGCCACTATATAATATATATAGAGAGTGAAGAGCAGGGGTGACAGAACACATCCTTGCTTTACCTCCGCTTCCGATTTTCGTTTCTCTGCCACTTGACACCGTACACAGAATTTTACCTTCGAGTATTGTAGGAAACATGTCAGTACAAATTGATGAGGAGTTGTTGGGAAAGTTATTAGGGAGAAAATACGGGAAATATGGAAAAGAACTAATTTGGTGATTTTAGTGTTTACAGGGAACCATGACAAGATTTTAACAGATGATTATTTGCGCGGGTTTTTGCAAAATTATTAGAATGTTATGGAAATTTCGGAAATGTCTTTGTTCAGAAAATTCTTGTTCTTTCCCTCAGGCATTCCACAGGTTGTTCGATTCGATTTTTTTTACGTCCGTTTGAAGATTATTTCCAATCCTTTTATTTTTATTTAATAATACTATTCGTTGGATTGTAATAAGGAAATACTGAGGCTGAAATAAAATAGATTTCAAGTGAAGGAAGATAATTAAGTTCTGTATAATTGTCGTAGGAGGAAACTTTGTTCTATGAGGGGACTCCCCGATGGTAAAGTGATAGCGTAATCAAGGAGTCCCGGGTATGATACCCGGTGAAGGCATATAATGATTTGGATCCCACTTTAAACTGTAGGTCCAGGCCCGTAGCTAGAATTGATCTCCAGAGGGGCTCACGGGTTATCGGGGGGAGGGGGCTTTGTAAACAAAGTCCACTTTTTAAAAAAATATTAAATGAAGGTAAATTATGTGTGTGTGGGGGGGGGAGGGCTCATTCATTTATAAATACCATATACTACACAAATATTACATTTTTCTACATCTTTTAAAACATCTCTTGAAGTGTTAATTGACTGATACTGAAATTATCACTTACACACTCCATACTATTTTAGATGATACAGATATGTATATCACACACAAAATACGCACAATATTTAATCTCAGTGCCTACAGTATATTCCACCCCCGGCCGAAGCAAATGAACTCCCCTTCGTTCCCAAAACTTGGGAGCTGTTGTTGACCTTTGACGCAGATGCGGAGGAAACTTGCATGATGAGATCAAAGTCACAGATTACTGTCTAAACGGGAGGTTGCAACAGGGACAGTGAAGGTACAGATAAAGAAGCTCCCCTATGAAAGAACTTTCTGAAGTCTAGAGAATATTCTAAATACTTGCAGCTCCTCTGCTCATAAACAAAATGAGCGAATGTAATAGATACTGTTCATATTCTGTGGATTTATCCTTAAAGTTGTGAGTTGTCTATATTTTCACTCTTCATTGCAAACTCAAAACATCATACATGAATATAATAATAATAATTATAATTATAACTCTTATTATATATGTATAGGCTATATATATATATATATATATATATATATATATGTTATATATGTAGTGTTTTCGGTCGTTTCAATGTGACTGCCCCCAACAATATTTTGTTGCCCCCTTCCGCCCCCCCCGTCACATTTCCCTGGCGCCATCACTGGTTGGAAGTAAATTTATTAGGACGAGTAAAGTAACATTAGCAGTTGACAGTGTTGCACTAAAAGACGTGATATGTGCTATTGTTTGTATAAATGATAGGAAATTTAAGCATAAATTTATAATTGTTGAGACTTGAGAGTTGTTTCCGCCATTTGATCGTAGGAAGAGGTTTTCTGAGACAGAGTGGGATTGTTTTACACGTACATGAGAAAGGGTGGTTGTTTAAAGATAGAGAAGTATTTTGCACGTTTTTTTAAAAGTTCAGATAAAACGAGAATTTAGCCTTACTGTTATAAAAAGAGATAACGCAGTACAGGGAAAGAATAACTCTTCACATTTCTCGCACCTGGTGGGATGCAGTGATCAGAACGCTACATTTTAAAAGTAGCTTCGCTACAGCTACAGCTAGTCTTCCAAAATGTAGCTTCGCTACAGCTACAGCTACATTTTCCAAAAAGTAGCTCGCTACGCTACTCCTGTTCGCTACTCGCTACTTCGCTACTTTTTGCGCTACTTCTGCATAAAAAAAATGAAAACAACCATATGGGTATTAAAAAAATCCCCTACTACTGGTAAATAGATTCTGTTATTTATTATCATGATTCCAGTCATTCGATAATTTTGATAGCAGTGTTACTTCAGTTACTTATTTTTACTATAGTTTTTGAGAATACCATACCTATGCAAGTGGCATATCAATTCAAATTTGATATATGAATATTGCAATTAGGGTGTTACTCAAATTAATTATTACAACTATACACAAATAAAATTTGGTAGGATTACGTATTTATGTTCCCATCAACATATTTTTCTTGAGAATAAATATTTCATTTTTTATAGACTAATATCAAGTCAGCATTTTGAATGAAAAGTACCTGGAGCCCTTTACTACAAAAGGGCCCCAGGTTCAATACCCAGTGGAGGCACATAGTGGTTAGGATCCAGTCTCGATCAGATTATCTATGCATAAAATGGACTCAAAACAAAAACTAGGAAAGACGCCAAGTTGGGAGGATGAGATTCCCCTGCTCCTCCATTCCCCACTCTGCTCATCATTCATCATTCTTCCTCGTTCTCACAATTAGCCGAAAGTGGCAGAAAGCGACTATAGATAAGAGAATAATTAAATAAACCATTCATCCTCATTGTCATGATTGAGAGAAGTGGAAGAATAGATAAGGAGGTAAACAGAAGAGGACAAATGGGTGGTGGACTATATCAGTGCGTTCGAAGATTAATATGGAACAGGGATGTACCTATTAAATTTCAAGAAGGTAATATATAACTCATACTATATGCCAATAATTACGTACGGAGCAGAGACTTGGACAAGGACACAGAGAGACAAAGAAAGATGCAGGCAGTGGAGATGATTTTTTTAAGGAGTATATTGGGGAAGACTAGAAGGGATAGAATAAGGAATGAGGAGATCCGACAGACAGTGGGTGTGGTAAAGCTTCAGGACATGATAGATCAGGCACAGATGAGATGGTTTGAAAGAGGATGGGTGCATAAAGACTGCCAGTAAGAGCTTACAATGAACAAGGAGTGGGAATAAGGCCAAGGGGGAGACCAAAATGTCGGTGGAAAGAGCAGATAGTGGAGAGTGTTAGGAGAAGAGGACAAGATTGGAACACGTGGAAAAAGAGGAGTGGTGGAAGACAAGGAAAAGATGGAGAGGTTTGACTTCTATGCCGACCCAGCCAGAGGCAGGAAACAGCGAAGGATGATGATGATGTCATGATTAGCAAAAGTTACAGAAAAGTGACGCAAAAGTAGGAGAAATACATAAATTTGAAAACTATGTATATTAACTAAAGAAAATTGTCCTTTCTGCAGGAAAGTCAGTAACTCGTACATACTTTTTGCAATATGATAATTATTGAGGAAACTGTCGTGTAAACCTGAGTGTTCTAAACGTATTGTAATTTTAAAATTTGTGAACAAATACTATCGCGAAAATAATTGTAATTCCAGAAACTCTATCATTCTTGTAACAATAATTTCTTGCTGGTGAGATCCTATATACTGACGATGATCAATGCTGTTAACGTGCTTAGCCATTTATTGATGGCACTATTCCCTTGTCAGTGCCGTGGAAAATCCATCGCTCGTTTTTGCAATGCAAGTTGTGTCTTCCACAGCAATTAATTACATTTTGGTGTCTCTTACACCATGAATATCCACAGGATTTGTTCCGGGGGTGACGTAAACGAGGCACTTTATTCCAGTTGTGCAGCAAACGAGGCATGTTTCTCCCCAAAATACCGATGCAGCTAAAAAAAACGTAGCTGTTAGCAAGAATATATTCATATATGTCAGTTATCTGGATATCTGAATTATTCAGATACGAGGGTCACTATTTATATTTTGAGCCTTGGCAACACTGATTGAAGTTAGGCGCGATTTGACGTTTGCACGGAATCGTCTGGCATTATTGACCATAACGTACTTCAAATGTTTTGTCAATAGCTTCATTTGTGTTGTTTATGTTGCCTTGCAGATTGCGCGACAACAATAAAATGGAATTAACTCGTGAACATTTTCGTGCGATGATTTTTTACGATTTTCGACGTGGATTATCAAGACAAGAGTGCATCGATCAACTTACTTCCACATTTGGCGATGAAGCCCCATCCTTTGCCACTGTGAAACGCTGGTATAACGAATTTAATCGTGGCCGCCATTCGCTCACCGACGAGATTCGCGAAAGTTGTCCAAAATCAGTTGTTGTTCAAGAAAACATTGATGCTGTGCAAAACCTAATACTGCAAGATCGTCATGTGACATACTGTGAGATTGAGGCAACCATAGGCATTAGTTGCACCAGCATATATAAAATATTACATGATAATTTAGCTGTGAGAAAGGTATGTTCTCGTTGGATCCCACACAATTTGACAAAAACTCAAAAAGACGCTCGCGTCAATTGGTGCAAACAAATGCTGAATAAATACAATCGTGGTGCTTCAAAAGACGTATATAAGATTGTAACAGGTGACGAATCATGGATATATGCATATGAGCCGGAACGTAAACAGCAGCCGACTGTATGGGTGTTTCAAGATGAACCCAATCCAACAAAAGTTGTTCGCGCTCGAAGCACATCGAAACAAATGGTCGCCTGTTTTTTTCGGGAAAACTGGTCATGTGGCAACTGTGCCTTTAGAGGAACGTAGAACGGTCAACTCTAAATGGTACACAACAATTTGTTTGCCAGAGGTCTTCGGTCAAATACGGAAAACAAACAAACGCCGTCGGATCATTCTTCATCAAGACAATGCCAGCTGTCACACATCTCGTCTAACAACCGACTTTATGAACAGTCAAAATATCGAATTGATGGGTCATCCGCCGTACAGTCCTGATTTGGCACCCAATGACTTCTTCTTGTTCCCGAATGTCAAGAATAAATTGCGTGGACAACGTTTTTCGTCGGCGGAAGACGCCGTTGATGCGTTCAAAAACTATATTATGGAGATGTCTCAAGAAGATTGGAAAAACTGCTTTGACAAATGGTTCGAACGAATGCAAAAGTGTATTGACCATAAAGGAGAATACTTCGAAAAACAATAAAGCAGTTTTCAATGCCAAATTCCTGTTTTTTCATTGTTAGGCTCAGAATATAAATAGTAACCCTCGTACTAATTAAATAAAGTACGCAGATATCTATAATCTACAATCTAGATAATCTGTATGTCCATGTAATAGACTGTCTTTATGAACCTCCTGCAAAATGGAGGGTTATTGTCGATTTTTTCTGACGCTGTTGCCACATTCAAAATTCACCTGAAAATGCTGAGAAAAAATGTAGCTGTAGCAAAATTCTCGCTACAACTACAGGAATTTTGTAGCTTCGCTACCGCTACAACTACAATTTTAAAAATGCAGCGTCGCTACAGCTACAGCTACAAATTTTGTAGCTAGCTACAGTAGCGACGCTACAAGTAGCTCGCTACTTTTGATCACTGGTGGGATGTAACACACATGCACAAGAGTATTGCAGGAAGTCTATGAACGAGGATGAAAAGGGATATGTGAAATTTGACTTATCTGCAGGTGAATTAGTGGATTCTAATATTCTTAACGTTATTGTGTTTCTTTTAGTCCACTTGATTTACAAATAGGCTAAATTGAGAACCGACCTTCAGTTTAAAGTGCGATCCTGTTCAATTTGTGCCTCCATTGGGTATCCTATCGAACGCGAGGACCCTTAATTAAAAGACCTCGGCGTTATTACTACGCCATCGGGGAGGCATCCAATTTACACAAATAGGTTGATTCCAATAACACGTTATATGCATAATCTGATAATGATGCACTTTTGGTGCATCTAAACATATTTATTCAACTATAGCATGTTTAAAAAAGTCATTGAAGTTTGGATTTTTATAACTTCAGTATGTTTGTTTTGTCTTGCGTAGTAGTTGTGCTGTCTAATTTGTTTGTGTTTGTCTTGTGTAGTAGTTGTGGTGTGTTTGTGTTTATATTTTGTTATAGTTGTGATGTGTTTGTGTGTGTCTTGTGTAGTAGTTATGCTGTCTAATGTGTTTGTGTTCGTCTTGTGTAGTAATTGTGCTGTCTAATGTGTTTGTGTTTGTCTTGTGTAGTAGTTCCTCCATTCATATTGAGGGTTAGGCGTAGAGCTGACAACTCTGGACTGTAAAAAGCCATGTCAAGAATCAGCAATATAAGGCCATGGATGTTCCCAAGGTAAAATATTCCGGAGGTAAAATAGTCCCCCGTTCGTATCTCCGGGTGGGGACTACTTTGGGAGGTCCCTGGACTAAGGATAAGATCTACGTTAGGAATAAGGATATTAAATTAGGCACTTGGAATGTTCTAAGCCTTTACCGGCCTGGGGCATTTCAGTGTATAGTTAATGAGATAGTTAAGTATAAATTAGATGTAGTAGCTGTCCAGGAAGTTAGGTGGCCAGGAGAAGGAAATTGTAAAACTAAAAATTATACTTTTTTCTATGGTGGTACTGAAAATCATAATTTTGGAACAGGCTTTTTTATAAATAATAGAATTATCTCGGCTCTTAAAACAGTAGAATTTATTAATGACAGGATATCATATGCAGTTTTACAGGGTAGATGGTGCAAAATTATTTTAATAAACATACATGCACCAACGGAAGATAAAGATGATAATACTAAAGATGATTTTTAAACAGAGTTAGAACAGGTCTTTGATAAATTTTCTCAGTATGATATGAAAATTCTGTTAGGTGACTGTAATGCACAGATTGGCAAAGAAGAGACATTTAAACCCACGATTGGTAAAGAAAGTCTTCATGAATTAAGTAATGATAATGGTATAAGATTGATTACTTTTGCAACCTCAAAGAATTTAATTGTGAAAAGTACCACTTTTAAACATAAAGATATCCATAAATATACCTGGTCTTCTCCAGATGGTAAAACTCATAATCAGATAGATCATATTCTCATTGATAAGAGAAGGCATACTAGTATAATTGACGTTCGTACACATAGAGGTGCTGACTGTGCCAGTGACCATTATTTAGTAATTGCTAAATTAAGAGAAAGACTCGCAGTGATAAATCATAAGCAACAAAATCTAAAAGTTTTAAAATTTGATACAGGAAAGTTTACTGATGAAAGAATTAAGAAAGATTACCAAATTAAACTGTCAAATAGATTTGATGTTTTGCAGGATTTAAATGATGATGAAAATATAAATGAAACAGACGTAAATAAAAATTGGGAGCACATACGTAATGCAATAGAATCAGCAGCTAAAGAAAGTATAGGATACCATAAACCGAGAAAAAGTAAGCCATGGTTTGATAATGAATGTCATAATCTAATAGAAATAAGAAATCAGGCTAGACTTAGGTGGTTAAATAACTCTGATGATACAAATCTAAACAATTATAATAGAATAAAGCGAGAAGTTAACCGCACATTTAGAAGTAAAAAAAGAGATTACTTGAAAACCAAAATTAACGAAATTGAAACAAACAGCAAAAATAAAAATATCAGAGATTTATATAAAGGTGTAAATGAGTTTAGAAAGGGGTGGCAACCTAAAGTAAACTTGATAAAAGATAAAGACGGTGATTTTCTAGCTGACCCAAGTGATATTCTAAATAGATGGAAGAACTACTTTAATGACCTTTTAAATGTCCATGTAGGAGATAAATCAGAAGTGAATGAAGTACACACAGCAGAACCTTTAGTTCCAGAACCCAACTTGACTGAAGTTAAAGATGCTATTAAAAGGCTAAAGAATAACAAAGCACCTGGCATTGATTTAATACCAGCTGAGTTAATTAAATATGGTGGAAATTCATTAATATGTCAAATTCATCAATTAATTTGTTTAATATGGAATAAAGAAGAAATACCTCAACAGTGGAAAGAATCCATAATTGTTCCTGTGTTTAAAAAAGGTGATAAAATGAACTGCAATAATTACCGTGGAATTTCTCTACTCTCAACAACATATAAAATATATTATCTAACATTCTTTTAACAAGACTAACCCCATATGCTAATGAAATTATAGGTGATTATCAATGTGGATTTAAACGCAACAGATCAACTACAGATCAAATTTTTCACATCAGACATACACTTGAAAAAAAGTGGGAATATAATCAAAATGTCCATCATCTATTCATTGATTTCAAAAAAGCATATGATTCGGTCAAAAGAGATAAACTATATAATATATTAGTAGAGTTTGGAATACCTAAGAAGCTTGTTAGTATGATAAAAGTATGCACCAGTGAAACAGAAAGTAAAATTCGTGTGGGTATTAACATGTCTGACAAATTTACAATTCATGATGGGTTAAAACAAGGAGATGCATTATCTCCTATGCTCTTTAATTTTGCCTTAGAATATGCTGTTAGGAAGGTAAAAGAAACTAAAGAAGGACTAAAATTAAATGGTGTGACTCAGTTGTTAGCATATGCAGATGATGTAGACTTACTGGGGGATGATGTGAATACAATAAAGAATAATGCTAAAATATTTTTCAAAACTGCTAAAGAGATAGGTTTGGAAGTTAACAAAGAGAAAACTAAATATATGCTTACAGGCCGAAACCAAGTGTTAGGTAATAATCAAAATCTAATTATTGATAACAACTCGTTTGAACCAGTTTCCAAATTCAAATACTTAGGAGTAATATTAACAAATGAAAATTATATTAAAGAGGAAATAAAAAGTAGGCTTAATTCAGGAAATGCATGTTACTTCTAACTTCATAAACTTTTGTCTTCTCGTTTAATATCTAAGAAATTAAAAGTTAAAATATACAAAACAGTAATTTTGCCTGTAGTATTATATGGATGTGAAACTTGGTCTCTTACATTGAAAGAGGAACATAAATCAGTAGTGTAATTGATGATACAACCAGGACCACTTACAGGTGTACAAATGATGAGCTCATATAATTAAACAGCCCGATTTGCCCACACTTAAAATTATGCCAAGATGCCCTTATTCCCCAATTCTTCAAGTGTGATATGCTCTTAATTCTAAGAATTTTGAATCCTAGTGTACAAATGATGACCACCCTCAGATTGATTTGCCTACACTTATAAAAGGCACTTCTGTGAGATTGTTGTCCATAAATTTGTTAAAAATATGCCCCTCTTGATATTTTTTTTGCCCACACCTAAAACTAGGCCAAACGTATTAACACACACCCACACCCACCCACACCCACCCACCCACATACACACACACACACACACACACACACACACACACACATATACATATTTACTTCCGGTTTAAGTTCAATTGGGCACCAGGCTCAACTTGCATATCTAGTACTAAAACAATGTAATTCTTCTAGAATTGCTCTGTGACTCTCTCATTTCTTACATCATAAACATATGATTTTTCACCTATGAGAATAACACTACATATAGTGTCATCAGGGAGTGTATCGTGGAATTCACAGATAATTTTAATGTTTGTCCTGTCATTAACCACAACTTGTTTCCTTTTTGAAGTGTTGATTACAAACATGGGTCTCTGTGCTTTGAATTCATCTGGTGTGTAATACATGTCAGTATTGCCAGTAGTGACCCTTTTGTATGCTGTAAATGCTTCATATAATTTAAGGAAATCATCCTTGGACATGTCTAAATTATAATTTTCTCTAGGGAATACCTCATTTCTGCCATTTTTAAGATATATGTTCTTGATGTTGCAGTTATCAAATCTACTTGAAGTTTTTTCCTGATTATTGTGTCTTCCAGTCTGAAACAGAACCACCACAAAATCCGGCATGTCATATTGTATACTGGAGAATGAATTTGTAGCATCAAACTCATAATAGGTACCAGCGGCAGGCTTCTGTACACATTGATAGGTATAAAAATGTAAAGGAATCTGTGGATTTTTTATTATATCTGCTTTGTATTTAAGAGCATAACTGGCTTCATATTCAACAACTGGGATTCTTAGCTCCATAGTCTGAATAATGCATTTGCCCTCATCAGGTAGGGTATTGGGCATAGCTTCCCCTGTAGAGTTTAATGTACTGTACCTCATCAAAGCATTATTATCATTGGCAGCTCTTCTAAATGTGATTCTAAAACCACCCTTCCACATAATATCTTTGTAATCTGAGAAGAATCCTGGCAACAGGCGCATAGGGAACAGCACTGTGTGGCTCTTGGATAATATTTTATCACCAGCCTCAAATCCACCTATTTTGTAGTAAGAAGCCTCGGTTTTGGATAATTTTAGTGTGGCCAAAGCTGTGGAGGTAATGCCGGGATAATCCACTCTGTTTATAACAACACCATGCTTTCTGATCTCAATTTCAGTGAACAGATGCGGCACAAAATTGTCTACCAATCTTATATTTGAATTTGCCGGATAATCTGTTCCATCGAGCTTTACAACATCAAATTTGATGTATAGATCTGCTCTGTGGGGGTGTATAAAGCCATCCCCTACATCAAGATCAACCTCAATCTCTGTGTTGGGTTGATTTAAATTTGCAAATGTCCTCCTGTTTGGGGGGAATGATTGTAGCTTATAACTCTCAATATTTTCCATTTTTTTTGTATGTATTTTTATTTAAATATTAATCTCTATGATTGCAGTTGTTGTGGCTCCCACAAAATCAACTAATTCTTATTTTTCATTAGTGACCATCAATTCAATATAATCTATTCTATTATGGCACACAGGAAAATATAATGTTGGGGATGGAGTGTAGATGATCATACCCTCGGCCACATTACAGTGAATATTCAGAGTCTCTATGGCTAAGAATTTAGGTATATTAATAGCAGTGTGTTTGATGGCTGGTTCAAGTTTTGTGTTGTTCTCAAAGCCTAACAGCTCTCCTATAGTACCCAGATCCACTGTTTCTGTAGCAGATACAATCTCTACTCTGTGAGTGACAGAATTTTGACTTAATACTATACCTCTGGGTAATTGAGCATTTAGAGTGGACAGATTATATTGCCCTGGAGTGATGACAATGTTTTGATCACCAACTGCAATTTTGTTGTTGTGGTGTGTAATATTAGGGATCAAGTACATGCCATAAAATGCTCTGAGAGCTATTGTTTTGGGATACACTATATCATCATGTAATTTGAGTTTCAATATTGAATTTTGGCTGGTGAGATGGAATACCCCCATGATGTTTCAGATACCACAAGGCCTTTTGAAAATTTTCAATTGATGGTTTATTTATTTGAGACATATATCTGAGAACAGATAAACACAAATGTCCACAATTAACATCTTTGAAGTTTTGAATACGGGCATTATTGTAATAAAGATTAGCTGATTTTAGATATTTTACTAAATTTTCAGGTGGAACACCTCCAAATGAATCAAACACAAATGCCTTATTGTTTAAATATTTAAGATAAAAAATCCAGTGAGTGCCCTGATTTTTGTACTTATCCAAATTAACAATGCCACACTCTTTGTTGAGTGGTTGTTCTGGTAAAGAATCAGACATGTACACACCTCTAAAATTTTTGATGCCCAGTGGCTTGATTAAAGCTTCAATATCTTGGTTTGTAAGCGGCTCTTGTTTTTTTTAAACTTATTCATGGCTCTCTTAACACCTTTGCCTTGTTTCTCCATGGCCAGGTTATGGCGCTTCAATTCATCTAATTCTGCCCTATTTTTCTTGGCATCTATTACTGTTTTTGCTATGGCAGCTGATCCCCCAAACAAGCTCCCAACAGCCCCAAGTGCTGCTAAGATGGCCGGGATAGTAAATATAAATCCACCCACATGTGATTTTTTCCTGGATTGCTGTAATTTTTTTAATTGGGGGGTACTAAGCAACAATTTCATACCATGGCCGTTTGCAAGACAAGAGTTTTTTTTTCTTGCCCTGCTTTTTGGTTAAAAGACTATCAATAGTTTTAAGAGATTTAAGACCTGCATAAGGTATTTGATACATAACACCCTTGGCCTTCATTGTAGGTTTATTATATACATATTCACAACCCCCACCCCAGTTTTTGTTTGGTGTTCATAGCTATGGTGGTTCCCAATGCTGCTATTCTATCACTCAAAGAAGCATCTTTGCTTACAAATCTACCAAATGCAGCCTCTTCTAATTTCTTGTCTGCAACATGTCTCTTGTCAAGATCAGAATGTGTGTTGTATGCTATGTCATGGTCTCTACAAGCAGCATCTAGGGGATTAACACCAGGATCAACTCTGTTTAATCTATGGTCCAATTTTGTACCGGGACCACAATACTGATAGCCTGGAATGTGTAGTTCAAATGGCAGCTTGTTTATAATGTCATTAACCAACCCCCGACCCTCAGAAATATTCCAAAATTTAGGTGGTAGAGTATTAATAATTTTTATAAGATATCCAATCCCCTTAGTGTCATTCACTATAAAATTAGACAATTTGGTGCTTATCATGTCCATAATTCCAACCTTTTCATTGTAAAAACCTATCTACAAGTTTCCTGACATCATCAACCCAGACAAATTCTTTAGGCAGGGTGTTGTATTGTTTGATTCCACTGCCAGTCTTAATTTGTGACCATATGGGCTTGATTAAATTGTTGTATTTTGCTCCACTGCTAGACTTGACTCTTTTTTGTGTGGGATCATTGTTCTGGTATAGAGCATCTGATTTTATTAATATTTCTTTGTAGTGCTCATAGTCTTGATCTGTATAGTTGCCAGGCCTTTTCCTAGTCATCAGTTCCCACAATCCAGGTGTGCCGGGATATTTAACAAAACCACCTCTTTGTCCAAGATGAGATTCTGAATATACAATTATATCATCTCCCATAAATGTTACTCTGAAATTGCCAATTCTATGTATGATGCTACCATCACGCTCTGTCAGCATATAAGCCAAAGACCTCATCTTTGTTGTCTTTAGGTGTGCTTAAATATTTTTGAGCAAGAAGACCCAATTCAATAGGATCCTGAGTAGCTTCAATTCTTCGAGGAGCAACAGGACTAGGTGTATGAATACTGGAAAGTGGGCTGATTGGATAATCTAATATGTTCCTTGCAGCTACAGGTACAAGCTCTGTGATCAAATTTTGATTTTGCTCTGTAACAGTTTTGATATTTTTACCTAATTCACTAATAGCATCAATAATAGGCTGTTCTGTTTGTTAGTGTTGTTCATAAATTCCTCGGTTCTGTGATTTCCATCCCTTAAATCTTTTTACAAGATAATCTCTTAATTTAAGATCATCAATGATTGGCCTTTTCATGGTTATTTATATATGTTTCAATGTCTAGAAAATTGTTGATTTTATTTCTGTATTTGCCACTATTGGGTTTTCTTGTCATATCAATTGTGACAAACCCATAACTGTCCTGGTTCCAGCACCTACCGCAAAACTTGGAAAAATCATTGTAGCTCAAGTCCCCACCTACATATTCATCATGTATGTGTTTGAGGTTGGTATGATCTTGATGAAACACACATATAAAATTGCTGTTGTCTCGGATCAGCTGCTTCGGAATTTTAGAAAAAGTCTGTGCCAGGTAGAAACAATCAATGTTTTTGTGTCGGCCCTGTGTAAAGAAATTTCTAACCTTGTTTTGATTATCCAGTATAATGTCATCAAACACAACAACAGAATTATCGAGACATTCATGAAGTGGCTTAACATCTGATTCAAAAGTGGCAATATCCAATCCATTATATAGCTTCATCAGCTGCTGATATTTTAATTGTTCCAAGCTCTTAGAGAAAACATACAAGTGCCTGTTTTTCCAGTCTAACCAGTTGGGTGCCAATAAAAAATTATCAATCATTAGTGTAGTTTTACCACAAGCTGATGGCCCAACAATAAGACATCTAATATTTTCAGGCAGCAACTTGCCATTTCTCTTAATCTGCTGTTCAGGTTCTGGCAGCCTCTTTATAACATCCCAGGTGCTCATATTATCACTTTGTCTGCATCGATCCAGCTGTGTTCTGGAAGTCCTAGCCATTTGACAAATAACTTGTTGCCTTTTCTGCGGATGATTTTTTCTATGAGATATGTGTCACGCTGCTTAGTTTTGCTGAGTTCTTCTTCATAGAACCGGCCTTTGAGAATTTCTCCTCGGTGGTCTTTTATTATATATGTGTTAAGGGTCCCAGGTTTAACTTGAACCACTGTAAATAATTCAGTGTTCCAGTTTCTTGTAAAGCCTCTTTTGAATAAGTGCTTATATTTGCTGATTCTTACTTGATCACCCACCTTGTATTTGGCCTTTCTTGTTGTTGGCTGGTATCTAGGATAATAAACAGTCCTGATCAATTTTTGCTCATCAGATGAAGTTACTTCAGAGGGTTTCATGTTGATTGTGGAATGGACCGAGTTGTTATATTTATGTAGAAGTTCTGGAAGAATATTAAGCCATTTATAATTACCTTGAAGTGTAAATTGTTTATACATAAGATTTTTTAGGGTTTTGTTGAATCTCTCTACAATTGAGGCCTTGAGATCACTGTAACTCGAATAATGTTGTATTGACTGGCTTTTAATAAATTGTTGGAAAACAGAATTATAAAATTCTTTGCCATTATCTGTTTGCAAATAGCGCGGTGATCTTCCACTCTGATTGATGATTGTCCTGAAGGCTTCTGTAACACATTTTCCAGTCTTGGATTTGAGTGACACAGCCCAGGCAAATTTTGAAAATGTGTCTATTACAGTAAGTAGATACTTGTAACCCTTGTTGATTTTGTCTAAGTTTTTCAGCTGTCCACTTGCCATTTCAATCAAGTCGCTCTGCCATAAATCATCTATGCCTTTTGTGACTACTGGCAGTCTCTTAAAATTATGTCTGGCTTGTCTGTGTAATTCATCAACAATAATTTGTCTAGACATAGTATGAAAACAAGAATATTGCAACTATGGAGTGTTCAGCAGCTGATACTGCAGGATTTTCTAAATACAGTTTGTCTCCTATTTGTATATTAAATTCCAGAGATCCATCATCTTCAGCATAAGATGTTTCTAATGTATTGGGATCTGTAAAATCCTCTAACTCTACACTGGTGATTTTTGGTTTGTTGTCAGCATTTGTTATTGATAAGGTGGGGTAGTGGTGTGCCTGTGTTTGAAGCCAATATTTGATCTTGATTGGTCTCAGTGTGCCCCCAACAAAAAATTGGTAATAAAATTGTGCAGGGGACAGCATATATATTTTGCCACCTGGTGTAAATGGTGAATCATATTCTTTGTTGGGGATGCTGTACAATTCAAGAATTACTGTATGTTTTGGATTCTCAATTATGCCGGTTATTTCTTTTTCTGCTGTAAGCAATCTGCTTGTTACAGATTCAAGGTGCTCATTGATGGTCCTAACAACATCATCATGGCCTGGCTTGATTTTTATGTCCACAACAAGATTCTTGTATTGTTGCACAATCTCTTGAAGCTGGGTGGCAAAAACAGACAGAGCATTTGCTTGATTGGATTCCATGGTCCCTAGCTGTTGCTTGATATTAGCTACAATTTGTTGCAAATTTTCAATAACTGCCAATTTTGAATTTTGAGTAGTAAGATCATGGACCTGTCTTCTGATATCCTCAAACAGGGCATGCAGTTCATTAATATGTTGATTAGTTGGTAGAGTGGCCACTGTCTGAGTAAGTTGTTTGATCCCTGTCTGGATATTCTTGATATCTTCTGATTTCAATATGCGATTCACAGCCCTCTTAATATTTTTAAGTTCCTGTGATGTAGGCAGATTTGATACAGTAGTTTGCAAAGATTCAAGTGCCAATTTCACATTATTTAATTCAGAAGCATCAGCCACATTTTGCATAGCATTTTGGAGCAGGGCTATATCTGCCTGAGTGGGTGTTGATTGTTGTAAAATTTCAAGTTTTGTTTGGATATCATCGATCAAGTGATGAAAATGAGATAGCTCAGATTCAGTGTTGAGGTTTTCAAGCTTTGTGATCTGTTGCTGGACACTGACAAGTGTGTCTACAATACCAGGCAGGCGGGATTCTAGAGATTCTTGTACATTTGTCAAATCACTTTGCACTGCTGCTATTGTACCCTCAAGATGGGTTATGGTACTTTGAATTTTTCCAAAATCTTCATATGTTTCAAGTTGCAGCTTAATGTTGGCAACACTCCGAGTTATTGCACTCAAAGCATCAGAAGATGGCAAGTTGTTCATAAAATTTTCAAGTGTCTCAATTTTTTCTTTAACCTCGGCTATGGCATTGTTCAGAGGGTCCAGATTAGGTATTTGGAGTGATTGAATCTGTTCTTTTAGAGTGGAAATCACTAGATCAAAATCTTCTTGTGATTTTATGCTTTTGACAATTGTTTGGAGCTGTGTCTGGACATTATTTATCTGCTCTTCCAATTGCTGTTTCAATTGCTCAGAGTTGGTGGCCTGGGTCTTAAATTTGGCTTGAAGAGTTGCTACAGCTTCTTCTAAACTTTGAAAATTATCCAATGTGGCCAAATCAGTATATTTCTGAAGCAGCAATTTGAGTTCAGAATCAATTTTAAGAAGAGGGTCCATGCATTGTGATTGTAAATTTGTAATTTCTAATTGAAGACTGGCATTGAGTGTGGTTTGTAAAGCTTGTAAATCACTTCTTAATTTCTTGACTCTGACATCAAGCATCAGAATCTCATCACTGTGATCTTCATGCCTTGTATGGCCAAATATATCATTAGGCATTTTTGTTTTAGTGGTTATTTATTATTGAATATCTGATTCTTAATTCTATAAAAAAAAGGTATAAGCTTGTCATATGATCCAGGGACCTCAATATATAAGCAGTCACCAGCAGAAACAGTATATACAATGCCAGAAATCATGTTTGAGTGCTTAATTCTATAAATATTTCTTCCTACTGAAATCTTGACATTACCCTCAGGGGTTGTAATAAATTGCAATTGACCACCTACAGGTAATTGGTAATGATTAAAATTATTGTTAAATATGTACAATGTTTTACCTGTTTCATCATCAACATCTGTAAATATGCTGTTCAGATGAATAATTAACAAAGCACTTAGTTTAGATATCATATCAGAAGAGGGTTGTGGTGTTGGCAGGTCCATAATAGCCTGTTTTTTGAACCCAAATAAGTTCATAGGCATGTTTATTTATTTCAAATCATGCTCTGTAATTGGGCATTGTTTGCCACTTTTCAAATCACAATGACCCCATGGTAGAGTATGTATGCCACATGACAAAATGCATCTCTTGTCATCATGTGGGTCCAGAGCCACTTTTCTTACAATATTGCTAGTCAACAAGTGATCCACACTCTGAATTCTGGATTCTGATGTTCTGATTGTGCTACATGATTTGAGGCAATTTTTGTAATCTTCAAATTCAAGCTCTTTGTCCACAGTCACTCTGCCAATGCCCTTGGCCTTTTTGGCAACAGCGCCACTACATGTTTCAAAACTGTACATCTTGGCCCTTAACCCAGCAAATGCCACAATAACGTCACCAAGTGTGTCATCTTTTAACTTGCCAGGCACCTTTTTGTTGTGGGGTTTAATTTTTGAATGTTCAGTGGTATCAAAATATTTAAACAATTCAGGCTGTGCTATATCTTGATAAACATCTTCTGTTTGAATATCAAGAACAAAACTATCTGTGTCCATGTACATCAGTTTTACACAATCACCATAAAAGGGCTTCAACACATCATAATACAATTTTAACATGTGTAATTTGGCCAATTCCAATATCACAGCCCCTACATAAATAGGCTTATCAAACTTAATCTTTGTTTTTTTCATGTTGAAAAGTGCCATATTTTCATCATAAATTCTTCTGTAATTGAAGTTGGGCTTTGCTATCAATTTTTTTGCTCCGGCTGGGGTCAGTAATTATTTTAACATCAATATGTTTTCTGACATTTTCAATTGTTTTGCCATACACTGAATTGACCATCAATTTAAACAAGGTCTTATCAAATTGGCTTATTGCAGATGTTCGAAGCTCTGTGTTTGTATCAATATATGGTTTCAACCATCTTGAGTGCCTGAACCTCAAAACTTTTCCAATTTTGGTCACTTGAACACCATGTTTCATCAGGAACTGGAGGTTTTTGTAATATATGACATAATCCTGTTTCGGCTCTAGAGTCATCATCAATTTCTTCTGTTTAGAGCCAGGTGAACACTTAACCTCAGGAATTGGGGGCAGATCAGAAAATGTGTTGTGTAAATCATCAGGAATTGTCAGATCAACCTCTAAGAACAGGCCATAGTTACTGTCATCAAAATCTTTAAGATCTTCAATATTGAAATCTTCGACCCACTCAAGCCCTGCATATGGCAGTTTTTTCATCATAGCATAACCATAGAGGCTGTTTGCATCTACATACAGTATATAATTTGATGGCAGTGCTGGGTCATAATCGGGAATATACTTGTTATTTGCTCTGGCATATCTCTGAGAACATTGCACCATGTCTCCTCTTATACATTGTTCCATAAACAGATACATGTCCTGATCTTGGATCAGATCCAATTGCATTTTAGTGTTGAAAAACATTGCAGACCATGCTAGGCCCGGAGCACTGTAAAAATACATTGGATCCAGTTTATAATTTTGTATGGAAGATTTTCTGAATGCCTGCAGTATATCAGCTAAGAGGGTCACATCAAGTTTTAAATATGCCTTGTGATAATCACCAAATGTCTGGCATTTTAAATTGTTCCACATCAATTGGGCATGGTGATAATCATCATCAGTGATTCCAGATCCTCTGATTTTGCTGTAAAACTCTTGTTGTGGTGGCAAAGAACACTCATCAAATTTAGAAAAATCTGTAACATAATCATATGGATATACACCCTTCCGCCTAATTAATTTCAGGTCCTGATTTGGAAACAAAACACATGTGATTTTGAATTGATCATCAGATAATTGAGTGGCCAGTGTAGCCAGGCTAGCAGACAGAATTCTGTATGAATCAAGAAATCTTAAGTGAATAGGAACACCATTAACTTTAATTATTTTGCTAATGGCAATATATTTTTCATTATTTTCAGCTAAAATATTTAAATTCTGCTTGTCAAACCCCTTGGACCTGATCAAATGATGAAAATCATAATTGGATGCACCATGGCAAAATATAGGGACAAATTTTGGTCTCTGGATCTTAATATTACAGCTATTACACAGGGCCATTAAGAATTTACCATCTGTATGGGAATGGTGATGTACCTTGATATTTGTATCTGAAAATTCAGAATCACATACCGGGCATTTTTCTGCTTTGTTGAAATCTTCAATCTGTTCCTCTGTTAAAGGCAACATGGGCTTTGATTTTAATAAGACATTAGATGCTATGTCATGGCACTCATTTTCTATTCTAAGTGCAAATTCTTTGATGGCATCTGCTCCCATGTATAAATATTCTTTACTAACAACACCATCCTGTACAACCACATAATAAAAACTGGAAGGTTCATGTAGCTGGTATGGTGTAATTGAAGGTTCATGAGGATCTGGGCTGCAAAATGCAAGGGGTTTGAGATTTGATTCAAAATCATAGACTATATATGCTGGGTGTTCCAACAGGGCTTCAAACTTTTTGAATTTTGCATTTTCACTTGGCATTGGCATCACCATATGAACAGGTTTATGGTTGCCACAGTATTTCAGATGCTCAATTAACTTGTTTTTAGCAATTTCTGCATTCTCTTCCCGAACCCCTTTCACCATTTTTTGACCATCAAATACAGACAAACATCTTCTGCACAACTTGAATATTCTATGAGTTTTGTCTAGTTGTGTTCTGACTAAAGCTTCAAGATTATGTATCAGAGTGTAATGATTTGTGCCATCCCCTTTAATTAAGAGCAGATCAATCGGAATAGCAGATTCATCATCAAGTGTACTGATTCTGAGAGGATCTATCAAGCAATTGTCATGGCCAGTAGAACAAGTAAATACATTAATAGATAATTGTTTGCCATTGATGTGCCTGGCCTTTTTTTCAAATTTATCAATATTCTGAACAAGCATTGGATATTCTAAACCCTCCATTGCCTCATCAAAATCATTTTCATGTTGTTTATAATAAGTTATTCTCTCAGGATGCCTTGAAACTGGATACAAAGCAGCTAAAATACACCACAAAAAGCATTTCCCGTCATTATTTTTTATATTAACCACGGCTGTTTTGTTTTTGATATTGGCAGGTAATGGCACATAAGTGGAACCTTGTAATGGGTTGAATTCAGAAATATTAACATATAACTTGTGTGAAGATCCGCATAGGCTCCATCCAGACTCTTTTGCTGCAAATTCAGAGTGTTTAATATTCAATTGATCTATCAAACTGCTTATTATTTTGTCTGAATTTGCATTTGAATATACCGGTACAGTTTCTGTTATGTGGGGCTGTGTAAATTTTGTGCCATTTGGCTTCTTATATTGTGAAAACAATTTGAGAGACAGCTTATAAGAGCCATTTTGTGCATTTAGAATTGCCTGCACATCTGGATTTATACTGTTCAAAAAATTCTTAATGTCACATTTTTGCTCTGATACAAACCGGTGATCCCTAAGTTGGCCATTAAAACTGCTATGGATAGGTGCATAGCGTGGCTGCTTTGCTGGTCCAGCATTAACAGGTGTTTCGTGCTTCCTTTTCAGACCAGATGTAGATGGTTGTGGGGGCAATGTTGATGACTGTACAGAACAAGAACCCACATGTCTATTGAAATATGCCTTGCTAAATATTTTATGGCATTTAGGACATATTTTAGTGGGAGTTCTATATTTGCCTGGGTCACAATTCTTTTGGTGTCTGGCCCAATTGGGGCTGGATATATTCTTTTTACACTGATTGCAATATTTTTGATTTGGCATTTTTGTTGTTGGTTTATTATATAAGATTTCCTGGGGTTCAATTCAAAATTTTGTACTTAATATATATATATATTTTGTTCAGCTGTGTGCTTTGTATATTTCTTGTGTATATTTAATATGTTAATATTATTAATTTTTATTCTCGGTTTATTATACAAAATTTTTTGGGTTTTAAATCAAAACTCTATGCTTATTATGACAGGTTGTAAAGCTAATAGCCTACAAGTGGAAAAAGAGAATAAATATTGATCTACACTGACCTTCCGCAAATGCCTGCACAGACATGCATGTCCTAGAAAGGCAATGACCTAGTGCTGAGTGTTATGTATTGATTTTTGTATAACAGGCTGGGACAGATATAAGCCTGACTCTAAATAAGAGTGGATTACAACAAACAAGCTGGATGCAACAAATATCAGATTTTTTATACAAAATATAAGCCCTTTTTGTTCAATATACCAGAAATATATTTAATATGAATAATATATTAAACCAAACAGGTCTGTAAGTATGAGAAGCACTGTAACAACACATCTGTTCTCCTCAGCCACTCTCACAATACTGGCTGAAGAGTAATGCAAAATCTCTTTATATACCCTAAGCCGGTCCGAGAAGAAAAAAACGGGAAATTCCCGAGGGGTCATAATTTTTCACGGGAATTTCCCGAGAGTTTTTATTAAAATTATCTGTGAATTCCACGATACACTCCCTGATGACACTATATGTAGTGTTATTCTCATAGGTGAAAAATCATATGTTTATGATGTAAGAAATGAGAGAGTCACAGAGCAATTCTAGAAGAATTACATTGTTTTAGTACTAGATATGCAAGTTGAGCCTGGTGCCCAATTGAACTTAAACCGGAAGTAAATATGTATATGTGTGTGTGTGTGTGTGTGTGTGTGTGTGTGTGTGTGTGTGTGTGTATGTGGGTGGGTGGGTGTGGGTGGGTGTGGGTGTGTGTTAATACGTTTGGCCTAGTTTTAGGTGTGGGCAAAAAAAATATCAAGAGGGGCATATTTTTAACAAATTTATGGACAACAATCTCACAGAAGTGCCTTTTATAAGTGTAGGCAAATCAATCTGAGGGGGGTCATCATTTGTACACTAGGATTCAAAATTCTTAGAATTAAGAGCATATCACACTTGAAAAATTGGGGAATAAGGGCATCTTGGCATAATTTTAAGTGTGGGCAAATCGGGCTGTTTAATTATATGAGCTCATCATTTGTACACCTGTAAGTGGTCCTGGTTGTATCATCAATTACACTACTTAAATCGAGAGTATTTGAAAATAAGATCCTTAGGAAAATCTTTGGACCTAAAAGGGATGAGGAGACAGGTGAGTGGAGAAGGTTACATAATTTAGAAGTACATAATTTGTATTCATGTCCAGATATTATTAGAATAATTAAATCAAGAAGACTTAGGTGGGCAGGCCATGTGGCACGAATGGGAGAGGAAAGAGGAGTTTACAGGATTATTGTTGGGAAACCTGATGGTAAGAGACCTGTAGGAAGGCCAAGACGAAGATGGAGGGACAACGTTGAGAAGGACCTAAAGGAAATCGGTAGGTATGGAAAAGAGTATATAGATCTTGCTCAAGATAGGGAAACATGGAAGGCCTGTGTTGCTGCAGCCATGAGCCTTCGGGTTTAAGAAGGCTAGAGACTTAGTTAGTTAGTTATAACTTCAGGAGACACGGGTCTGAAAATGTGCGATATAAAATAAATGCAGGTTTGCCTTCCATACGTGGTGGTTTTGTCAAGTTTCTTCGCTTCGTGAAACAGACACTTTTGCAGGAACGGCTTCTTGCATCCGCCTGGGGTCTTGCTCTAGCTAAACAAAAAATATATTTGTTTAGCATAATCGAGTGTTACTTATTCCTGCTGAACAAGGATTCTATTGCGACCATACAGCTTTGCATGACAGTATCAATGAAGATTTATGTATACAAATATTAATTAGGAACTTTTTTTCGTCAACTGGATTTACCATCCAATTTTGTTATTCAGCAAATATTCAATTCATCACCTTTTTCGTCATTAATTTCCTTGCCAGGACAGCTGTTTTTATGCAAATTTTGGCGTACTTCACATAAGCTAGACATTAGCTAATATTCGTGCTGTTATATTACTATTCTTGTACCGTCTTTGTAACATTTCATGTAATAATAATAATAATAATAATAGAATTAATTAATTTGCATATTCAAGTGAATAGACTTATGAATTATATTAATGTATTAATTTAAACATTTTCTTGATTGTTGTCGTTAATGTTATTATCATTTTTTCTGAAACACTTGGCTCGGACACCCTCCCCCGACATATATTTCTAGATGTGTGCCTGCCGAAGGATAAATTTTATCAAGCGGTGGTGGTATCGGGCTTAGAGGCTAAAGGAAAAACAAACAAGTATGTGCGTCAAAAGCTGAACATAAGAAACAGCACAATATCACAAAGAAACCCTTTATGAAACTTATGTCATAGAAGGAGATGTTAACAATATTAAGAACAATAAATACTTTGTATTTGTAATATACTAAGTAACTTATTGCAATTTTGAATAGTCTTTTGTGTTCGCACTACACATTTAAAATCTTTTTTGTTGCTCCCAGCGCCAAGCTTAGAATTTAAAGAAAAAAATTAAATTTCCATAGTGCACGGAAGTTCGACATTCAGAAAGAAAAAAGGTCCAGGGGAAAACATTTCAAAAATATACACAGTTGTATGGAAGCGAGAAAAACCACAAGGTACATTTCATAAGATATCTAGCAATCAGTAACAAAGAAACTGCATTTTTAATATTAATGTCCACATGATTAACCAACCTTATTTATTCTCACCACGCAATGGGTAAAATATTTGGAGCATTATCCCACTTTCCGGAAAAAATATTGTGTTTCTGCTACTTTTGACTTTTGTTGGCATGATATCCCGGATCACTTTTACGAGACGAGACGAGACAAAACGAGATGGGACGAGACGCGACGAGACGAGACGGGACAGAATCCTTCGAGACGGGACACGAGGCGGGACAAACGAATATTCCCGAGACGAGACACGAGACGAGACAGCACTTTCACGAGACGGGACGAGACAGACCAAAGTCTCGTCTCGTCTCGTATCGTGGGCAACACTACCTGAGAGGCATCACGTGAATGCTTTCGAGTCTTTCATGTGAACTTATTATTTGCTCTTTTAGTTAAATCATGTTCTTTTGACTAGTATAATTGACGTTCGTACACATAGAGGTGCTGACTGTGCCAGTGACCATTATTTAGAAATTGCTAAATTAAGAGAAAGACTCTCAGTAATAAATCATAAGCAACAAAATCTAAAAGTTCTAAAATTTGATACAGGAAAGTTTACTGATGAAAGAATTAAGAAAGATTACCAAATTAAACTGTCAAATAGATTTGATATTTTGCAGGATTTAAATGATGATGAAAATATAAATGAAACAGACGTAAATAAGAATTGGGAGGACATACGTAATGCAATAGAATCAGCAGCTAAAGAAAGTATAGGATACCATAAACCAAGAAAAAGTAAGCCATGGTTTGATAATGAATGTTATAATCTAATAGAAATAAGAAATCAGACTAGACTTAGGTGGTTAAAAAACTCTGATGATACAAATCTAAACAATTATAATAGAATAAAGCGAGAAGTTAACCGCACGTTTAGAAGTAAAAAAAGAGATTACTTGAAAAGCAAAATTAACGAAATTGAAACAAACAGCAAAAATTAAAATATCAGAGATTTATATAAAGGTGTAAATGAGTTTAGAAAGGGGTGGCAACCTAAAGTAAACTTGATAAAAGATAAAGACGGTGATTTTCTAGCTGACCCAAGTGATTCTAAATAGATTCTTCTTCTTCTTCTTCTTCTTCTTCATGCCCCTCACCGCTTGAATGGTAGCAGTCTTGGGCAACGGTCTGAGAACATTCAGGGCTAGAATTTCTAAATAGATGGAAGAACTACTTTAATGACCTCTTAAATGTCCATGTAGGAGATAAATCAGAAGTAAATGAAGTCCACACAGCAGAACCTTTAGTTCCAGAACCTAACTTGACTGAAGTTAAAGATGCTATTAAAAGGCTAAAGAATAACAAAGCACCTGGAATTGTTCCTGTGTTTAAAAAAGGTGATAAAATGAACTGCAATAATTACCGTGGAATTTCTCTACTCTCAACAACATATAAAATATATTATCTAACATTCTTTTAACAAGACTAACCCCATATGCTAATGAAATTATAGGTGATTATCAATGTGGATTTAAACGTAACAGATCAAATTTTTCACATCAGAAAGACACTTGAAAAAAAGTGGGAATATAATCAAAATGTCCATCAGCTATTCATTGATTTCAACAAAGCATATGATTCGGTCAAAAGAGATAAATTATATAATATATTAGTAGAGTTTGGAATACCTAAGAAGCTTGTTAGTATGATAAAAATATGCACCAGTGAAACAGAAAGTAAAATTCGTGTGGGTATTAACATGTCTGACAAATTTACAATTCATGATGGGTTAAAACAAGGAGATGCATTATCTCCTATGCTCTTTAATTTTGCCTTAGAATATGCTGTTAGGAAGGTAAAAGATACTAAAGAAGGACTAAAATTAAATGGTATGACTCAGTTGTTAGCATATGCAGATGATGTAGACTTACTGGGGGATGATGTGAATACAATTAAGAATAATGCTAAAATATTTTTCAAAACTGCTAAAGAGATAGGTTTGGAAGTTAACAAAGAGAAAACAAAATACAATACTGGCCAAAAGAGTGTCAACGTTTGGTTTCTTTGCTGTAACTGAGGTATTTATTGCGAGAATTACACAATATTTGCACCAAAACATCTTCAAATGGATTACATTCGACTGATAACCGAGTGGTTCGGCAAACTGTGAAATTGTCTACAAAAGAACAAATTGATGTAAACAGAAAAAAATACACACCATCGAACATTAAGAACTATTGCACTTCAGTTCACCGGGAAAGGTCAAAGCTGGTGTTGATCAACACAAAACTAACAAACAGCATCTAGTACTTCGTGGCAAAGCCTTTGGCGTCAATAGCGGCTTGGCAACGACGCGGCATGGAGTCGATGAGGTTGTGGATAAAAGAGACTGGTATCTTCTTCCATTCCTCCTCCAACTGAGCAAACTTCTCATCAACATTTCGTGCTCTCTTCCCTGCCAGGCGACGGTCCAACTCCGTCCACATGTGCTCAATCGGATTGAGATCCGGGGATTGGCTGGGCCACTCGAGAACATTAACGCGACGACGGCGGAACCAGTTGCGGATGTGCTTGGAGGTGTGTTTTGGGTCGTTGTCTTGTTGGAGGGTGAAGTTACGGCCAAGGGTATGGAGAGCAAATGGTCTCATTGTGTTCTCCAGTATGTCCTCGTACTGAAAACGGTCCATAATAACATTGATTCGGCGTAGTGGGCCAACGCCATTGACAGTGATGCACCCCCACACCATCACAGATCCCCCTCCATGCTTGACTGTAGGAAGTTGAAACGTGAGATCAAATCTCTGGCCGACAAGACGTCTAATCCACACTATTCCGTCTGTTCCAAAGAGGCAATACTTTGATTCATCACTCCAGACCACATCTTTCCATTCTCTCCTGGTCCACGCCAGATGAGCTTTTGCCCATGCAAGTCTGGCCTTCTTATTCTTCGCCGAAATCAGCGGTTTCTTGACAGGCCGACGTCCATTGAGACCAGCCGCTTGGAGACGACGTCTGATGGTCCTTCCAGATGGCGACGGGGTGGTTGGGAATGATAACTCCTGAGCAATGTCGGCTGACGTCAGTCTGGGGTTGCTTCTGCTGATGCAAAGGATGGTCCTGTCGACGTGTCTCGACGTGATCCTGGGTCGTCCTATATGGGATTCCTTCACAACACCTCCCTGTTGCTTCCACCACTTCAGAAATTTCGATACTGCACTTCTAGTGATTCCAAACTGTGTTGCCAGTTCCTGCAGTGGTCGCCCTTGTGCGCGTCCGTTTACAATGCCTCTCTGCATGTCCGTAGACAGATTGGTGCATCCACGGCGAGCACCCATACTCTGATAACATAGAAATGTTTCATGATGATCACAAATTGGACAATGTCTGGTACACATTGTTACAATCATTAACCAGAATGGATAGGTACAATAGTAATTTTTCGGCGGGTTTTGTAATTCCTTAATATTATGATGAAAATGGTACACTTCGATCAAAGTACATGCGTTGAGCATCAGAAACATCCTCAACAACATATCATGCGACGTTCATCCTCATCGGATAACAGTGGCAAGATGTATGCGAAAAAAACACGAAATTGACACTCTTTTGGCCAGTACTGTATATGCTTACAGGCCGAAACCAAGTGTTAGGTAATAATCAAAATCTAATTATCCAAATTCAAATACTTAGGAGTAATATTAACAAATGAAAATTATATTAAAGAAGAAATAAAAGGTAGGCTTAATTCAGGAAATGCATGTTACTTCTCACTTCATAAACTTTTGTCTTCTCGTTTAATATCTAAGAAACTAAAAGTTAAAATATACAAAACAGTAATTTTGCCTGTAGTATTATATGGATGTGAAACTTGGTCCCTTACATTGAAAGAGGAACATAAATTGAGAGTATTTGAAAATAAGATCCTTAGGAAAATCTTTGGACCTAAAAGGGATGAGGAGACAGGTGAGTGGAGAAGGTTACATAATTTAGAAGTACATAATTTGTATTCATGTCCAGATATTATTAGAATAATTAAATCAAGAAGACTTAGGTGGGCAGGCCATGTGGCACGAATGGGAGAGGAAAGAGGAGTTTACAGGATTCTTGTTGGGAAACCTGATGGTAAGAGACCTGTAGGAAGGCCAAGACGAAGATGGAGGGACAACGTTGAGATGGACCTAAGGGAAATCGGTAGGGATGGAAAAGAGTATATAGAACTTGCTCAAGATAGGGAAAGATGGAAGGCCTGTGTTGCTGCAGCCATGAACCTTCGGGTTTAAGAAGACTAGAGAGTTAGTTAATTAGTTAGTTTAATGTTCTTTTGACTAAAGAACGTGTCACATCCTTCTCCGCCTACTGCATTGTCTTCACGTTCATCCACATAAGGATCCTTTCTTCTATCCCCTAACTCAAACAGGCTAATTCGCAGCTAAATATTCACATCGATCACTGTATACACTGTATTCCCTGCGTGGCGGAATAGGGGCTACTGGACCTAAAGTTAAACGGATAATTGCTCCTGGGATCCACCTCCTGAGTGTCTGGGCCCCTTTGAAGAAAAAAGTAACAGATATGGACAATGTGGGAAATTTATTTCAGATCTTATTTTAATTTCATATTGAGGCTTTAGGCCCCCCTTGAAAATATTTTGTGGGAAGCTACATTTTAAATATCACGTGTATAACTAACATTACTGGTAAAGAAAGGTCACGAATTATCATGACACTATCTGTTGAATTTCTGGGATTATATTAAATTTCGTGAGCACAGAGAGAGAACATAGCGGACCCTCTACACCTCGCCCCCCCCCCGCATTGCAAAGGTTGCAGGGGCGGCCGCTACGCCACTGTATCGTTTAATAACGGTGATAAGATTCCTCTACACTAAATTTCTAGGTGAAAGCATAATAATACAGGGGCATGGACGTCTGAAAGGGGAGCAAATATGACCACACCTCCCCCTTAGAAAACGAATGTCAACCTAAAAATATATATTTCACCTGTATAATTTGATTTTAGTCATAGTAAGTAATTTACATTAATTATAATAATTTTATGGTAACACTTTACTATACCGGAGACGGATTTCTTCAAATTTACAGGAGAAAGTACTTACGCAAATCATTTTCTGTAGTGTTGTTGATGTTCGGGAATGTAGTTTTGATCCATTTTAATGCGAAAGCATGTGGTTTTCTACGAAAATCTATCTGCGACGCGCTATTGCTGCTGCCGCCATTGCTGCTGCCGCCATTTGCTTTCTGCACGAGAGCACAATACGCTCTCGTATTGTCCGTATATGCTAAATTGAACGAAAGGAGTGCTAATAGAACCTAACCTAACAGGCCTAACCTAACCTAGTAGGCATACCTCGTCCCCGTGATGATTCGTGGGGCTATCCTGAATTTTTGGGCTAACGTCAATGGTTTTTGGGGCTGCCCGTGGATGGTTTGTGGGAAATAAGGAACAACAGTAAGTACTCGTTAATGTAATAAATAGACATTATTTTCGTTAGAAATTCATTATTTCACCTAAAGAAATGTTCCGCAATGCAGAATAGTACGTTAGCAATTTAAAAACTGCGAAATAAATCATTGATAGGTGTCTCCGCTATAGTAAAGTAGTACCAATTTTATTATGGGGATGCAGGAATGCGATAATTTCAAATTCAAATGGTATTGTTTGAGGGGGCAAAACTATTATCGGGGTAATATGCCCCGTGAAAAATACCTTTCTTGCCCCTCCGTGGGAAAGATCTGCGGACTTCCGTGATAGGGGGGCAGCCCCCCCTCCCCCGCGCCTATGCTAGTTAGACAAGGTTTAGCATTAAGAGACCATAGTTCGGGGACAAAAAGTGTGGGGCAACCACTTAGACGAGGTGGAATTTTGGCGTTTCTTTCCCCTCAAATTTCTACCTTACCACCTCTCCTAACTTTCTACCCTGGTGCACTACTTTTCACCACCCATCAATGAAAAATATGATCATGGTATGTATTTATGTTTCTAACTTAAAAAAGAATAGCCTTATTTTTAAAATACCCTTTAAGTGATATTGTTAATGAACATGTAGATGCATTTCTTTAAAGCCTACAAAAGACTAAAAAACTCCATGATGCAACAGCCCTCTCAGGGCCAAGGCCTGCCAGAGCTGCTTTTTCATTGGGTGACCATAGGCGTGGGCACGGGGGGGGGGCAAATGCCCCCCTTAAACATGGACATCAGCAGATTTTTTCCACGGAAGGACAAGCAAGGTATTTTACCAGGGCATATTACCCCAATAATAGTGTTGACCCTTCAAGAACACCTCTTGAATTTGAAATTATCGCATTCCTGCATCCCCATTATAATAATTAATGTAAATTATTTAGGTTGACATTCGTTTTCTAAGGGGGAGATGTGGCCATCCTTGTCCCCCTTCCAGACGCACATGCCCCTTATATTATACTTTCACCTCGAAATTTAGGATAGAGGAATCTTTTCGCCGTTATTAAACGATATTACACTCTTAAAGAAAATGAAGTATTTTCAAGCCAATGAAGGTTCAAAGAAACTACAGAGAGAGAGTGCAGTGACGCAACCACAGGAGGCAGGGGCATTGCCCCCCAACCTTGGACGGAAATCGATATTAGGGGGCAAACAAGGAAGGAAAGGAAAGCAATACTAGCAGGATCTATGAGTAGCAGAACAAAAGGATACTAATAAGACGGAATTAGTTTTTAAGTCTTTCTTGCATTATTTCTTCCAGACGGCCAAGAGCATCTGCAGGGGGACACAGAGCTGCAATTACCCCCTCGATTTAAAATTTTATACAAATAAAAATACATTTCGTAAATTTTTTTTGCTCGCAATATATGCATTTCTTGCAGACTTGTCAAATTCAAAGCTGTAGCTAGGGGTGAGCGGGAGTTGTCCCTGGACGCCGAAGATCTAAATGAAAAAAATTGTAAAAGAGAATGCCATGGCGAAATGAGATAAAATTAGATTTTACTTTCCCGACTGAACTTTCATCAAGGCCTCTGACCCCCCGCCCGGATCTGCGCACGCCTATGGGTGCTACATGGTCAGTGCATCAAGCGCCGCTGCTTTCAAGACTATTGGGTCAACGCTGAAATTTTGGGGGATTTCACCAGGAATCGATCCCGGGACTGTTCTTACCAAAATTAAAGCGCTAACCATTTAGTTACACGGGATCTCTTTAATTATATCAAAATAACAATAATCTCTTAGCATATATTGTTACAAATTTTTCCAATGTACTTATTATGTTATGTAGAAGCTACTTAATTAATTTTTGCCTACACAAAGCCAACTCTTTTAGAAACAAATAGCCAGGATTTGGTGCTATTCAAGCAGGATGCCACAGTTTGGCACCTCTGGTGACGGTGCCTGTCCCTTAAGCCACCCTGTCCATTGTGCCAGCAGGCTGCGCAGGGAATATATTTACCTTTATTGCTTTGCATTGTTTTATTTTGTTGTCCAATAAAGCTAAGAGCTCACTATGCTTTCTTGTCTTATCAGTGCTGTTGATAAGGTTATCACAGCAAGTAAGACTCAGAAAAGTATTAGTCATCCTGACAATTGGTAACACCATGGAATTGACAGCTGCAATGAAGTAGTATTGTGCAATTGACAATACAGAAGAATGTTCTTGAGTAAATAGTATTAGAATTGTCTTATGCACCACATGCATACGGTACTTGTTCATCCTTCTAGCTAAGATGCCAAGAGCAGAGTCACCAAATACATTAAGGACAGTCCTACAAACAATTAAGAGCCCTCCTCCAACAAGTAGTGGAGCCATGATGGCCTAGCTGTTAAGGTGTCTGACTGCCATGCGGGAGACTGATTTGATTCCTGGGATGGGTGATCTGGGGTTGGATTTTTTCCCAGTCTCGTCCATGCATAATGTAGCTCTGGTATTCACCCAGCCTCAAATAAATGGGTACCGGGGGGCTAAAGTGGCTAGAGTGTGATGCTGATCACATCACCTCCAAAATTGACTGTGTGGCATCCTACCTCCACATATCCCCTACATTTGCCTTCATGGCATGGTGCACTGTCCATGGGAAACTTTACCTTACCTTGCCAAGTTGTAGTGGCTAGCATGTTACCCTGCAAAGTCAGTAGTTCTGGAGGCAAATCTTGGTAAGGCACACACATTTCTTTCCGGTGCCTTCTCCAATTTTGAAAACAATTATATTTTATATCACATTAACCAAGAGTTCATTGATCATCAACAAACAGTGTACAAGATCTTAGTGTTTATATATTCACAGAAGAGGGAAATATACACGATGGATAATATGCAATTGGGAGTTCCTGGTAACAATATCCTACAATTACAGAATCCATATTGTTTATTTTAAATGTGAATTGATAAATTTATCAGCAATTTTATCCTTATCAGGCAGTCTATGTGTAGATTAATTAATCCCGTTCCTATATTTGACTTAATTTACAAGTACGCAAAATGACTTGCTTGCAAAACTTGCATTTTGGTCGTAAATACAGTATAATCTAATTGACGGAAATAGGCAACACAGTTCCTTCAATTTCCTTATTTCTGATACATTTCTGCCTCTTATGTTATCTTAGATTAATCATAAGAATGAACAATAATAATTACATGATATTAATGAGGAAATACCCATGTCCAGGCAAGAACTCAAACCTCGGACCATCATTTGATGGTAAAATGGCAGATTTAGTTGAATCTGGGAGTTGGATGAGAAAATTGTCAAGTGGCAAGGGAGGGAGGGAGGTATGTATGATTTCACTCATATTTGACATAAACATCCCCCCCCCCCGCGTTTGCTAACTGAGGTGTTGGAGGGCGGGGGGTAATGCAAAGCAAGGCATTGAAGGTGGTATTGTGGATGTTGGTGGATGATGACAGAGAAATCAAAGTTTTGGTTGAGGAGCAGTGATCGTTGATCCCGAAGTTAAGGGTGGTGGATATCCCCCCCCCCTTTTAGAGATCTGCGTGGGTGGTTTATGACTCACTCCGTAATCCGGGATCCG
>NC_139234.1:59121962-59161842 GCF_977018435.1 Lepisma saccharinum | reverse complement strand
AGCCAAGAGGCACAAAACGCGAAGTAAAATAAACTAAATCAATCAATCAATCTCTCGTGCACTCGTTCGGCTGTGAACTTGGACGCCCATCCCCCCGTGCCCCACTATGATGATGCCATCTCTGGTTCCGACCCACATAGACCACCTTTCGTCATAATTATACATTTTGCACGTGACGTGATATTGTTATATTGGCTGTGTCGCCCCACTTTCTCCTATCTCCCCAGCTAATTCTTTATAGCGCAATATTAGACGTGAAATTGACATAATATTGACGTCAGGGAATTCTTTACTTTCGATTTCATACCACCATCGGTGGATTATTGAGATGGGCGATGCCGCAGGATCTAGATGTTGAAAACTAAGAATAAATTGTCATCAATTTAGAGTTAACGATAATAGCAGTTCCCCACCCCTTTGACAACTAACATTACCCTAGAAGGCACTTTAGCCATCGTAAATCTAGCTCCATGAGAGTCAGTTTTAACTCCATTTAAGGTGAAATTTAGTTCTTTTGTGCCCATTAGATTTGGCAACACTGCCAGGAGGCAAGGAAAAAAGCATTGATCATATGGGAGTATGATTTGATTCATTCTCTTGTGAATATAAAACTTCCGATGGAATAGAAAGATATGTCAACGGGAAGAGGGCAGTTTGAAGATGAATTTCACCAGCGGAAAAGTCGAAACTTCCATTTGATTAGCCGTAACTTGATGTTGAAGTTGATTCCCCATAAGGAATACATGGGATTCCGAAAATTATTATTCATCATATTTTTCAAACATCGTGTCCAGCTTAATAATCAACATAACAAAATGTTAGCACTTGCAACATGGAGAGAAATTCATACTCTTGGATACACCCAAGGTTTGTTTTAGTAGCAATGCCCATTGGGGCAATACTGAAATAAATGTACATTGGTGCGTAATTGTATCTCCTCGCCTTAAGCGCGTTGGATTTCTTTTTGCTCTATGTTTTGAAATAAGATTATTTTGTTCTTGTCAACTGAAATCATGCCTAAATGCTATGGAAAGCTGTGAAAACTATTATCAGAAAACTAACGGAAGAAATCTAAAATATCACAGCTTGATTGATATAAAAAAAATGCGAGATTGCCCATTTTGTGAAAAAGGCATTGGGCGAGATCTAAAAGCAGAACTTCATAATATTGTATGTAAATGTAAGGGTGTAATAAACGTGACTGCTTCCCAGGCAAGTATCCAAGGGGGGGCTTAGGGGGCTCAACCCCCCCCCCCACCTGAAAGTTTTCTGTTTACACTAGATAAAATGAGATTTTTTTGTTTTTTGTCGTGTCAAATAAAATAATGTGACGTTAATTTAAGGAGAGAAATAATTATCGAGGAAAGACGGAGAATATTCTATAACCCTGTTATTGGTAACAGCTCGTATCCAAGGTGGGAATCAGGGGCTCAAGCCCCCCTTCAGAAAATTTTCAGTTTACGCTAGATAAAATTAGGTTTTTGGCTTCTTGAATAATATGGTGATAATTTGAGAGAGATAATTATCTAGGCAAGACGGAGAATGTTCTATAAGCATGTTATTGTTAATAGCGCGTATCCAAGGTAGGGATCAGGTGGTTCGAGCCCCCCCCCCCCCCCTCAATCGCTCCCCAAGAAAATTTTTCAGTTTACACTGATACAATTAGGTTTTTGACTTCTTGAATAATGTGACAATAATTTAAGGAGAGGAATAATTATCGAGACAAGACGGAGAATGTTCTATAACCCTGTTATTGTTAATAGTGCGTATCCAAGGTGGGCATCAGGTGTCTCGAGCCCCCTCCCCAGGAACTTTTTCAGTTTACACGAGATAGAATTAGGTTTTGTCTTCTTCAATAATGTGACGATAATTTAAGGAGATAAATAATTATCGAGGCAAGACGGAGAATGTTCTACGGACTCTGTTATTAAACAATATATATATAGCGCGTATCCAAGGTAGGGATCGTAACTCGTTTACTCCCCCCACCAGGAAAGTTTTCATTTACACGAGATAAAATTAGGTTTTTGTCTTCTTGAATAATGTGACGATAATTTTAGGAGAGAAATACTTATCAATTCAAGACGGAGAATGTTCTATAACCCTGTTGTTGATAATATTGCACGTAAAATTTTCTTACGCTTTCGGTGTTGTCGGAGCGAACTTGAACACTATGTAGAAGAGACTTGTCAGCATTTGGAAGGTGCACAACAAAGGTAGCGCCGCAGGTAGGGCGATTCGGATTCATTGTAATTTTTTAATCTCTGGAAAGCGCGAAAGGGAACAGTCTTGAAAAAGAGAAGGAGTCGAACTACTGGCAATATTTACGAATCGTTTTATCTGCGAAACGTTTCTAGAATATAATGAGGATATTAATACGCGGCTTCAATTTCCCGGTTGATCTGTACAACAGAATAGGTGGAGACTTCAGAGGTAAGTGTGACAATCCATACAGTCGATTAGTGATCAGTCAGTGTCCATTGGTTGCTTTATAAGATCTAGTGATTCGAAAATGAAATGGACTAAATACCGTAAAGTAACGAAGTCTACTACTATAGTGCAGAAGGCCTTAGAAAGATCGCTTCGCGGGCTTACAGCAGACAACAATATGGGGGTGTGTCTGCGAGAACCAATCAGGTCCGCGAATGAGCGAGCCCGGTTGCCACAGCTAGCTCTCGCTGCACCCTTCTGGAAGGGTGAATGACCTCTGCCTCTTGCTACCTCGGCCTGTTTATTCGGCTGAGGAGCAGACGACACGAGAGTATCGGCAATAGTGTGCGAACGACGTCTGCTGTTAGCCCGCGAAACGCTCCAAAGCTAAAGACATTGACGACAGCGGAATAGTTCGGGTCGAAAGACGAAGAGATCGAAGCTCTCTCTCTAAAGTGAATATTTCGGCAGTATCGGGCTGGGCATTGGAGCGATTTATTAAAAAAGAAATAAGCTGCACAGATCAACTGAAAATCAAAGTTTTGAGTGATGATTTGGTTGTGCCAGGACCAAATTTTGTGTATGCAGTCCGAGAATTTCATGGCATAAAAAACACTTTTGTTTAAGGCTACTGGGTTCGACACACACTCAACAGACAATTTTGGAGACTTGCGAGTGCTTAGGCATGAATATGAACAATTTGGTGGGTTTCGGCTTTTATAAGAGCTGCAAACATGGGAGGACAAGACACATTAGTGGTGTTCAGGCTCGAATGAGAAAGAAATATTCGTGAACTGTCTGATTCCAGTTCCCAGCACACAGTTTGGATCTTGTGTTGTCGAGTGGATTGTGCATTCCGTGCATGTGTAACACCTTCGTAAAAACACTTCTGGTACATAGATGTTTTGATGCCTGATGAGAAGAAATGGACAAACATACATACTGAGATGGTTCCGGCACACAATATTAATGCATGGAAAAAGAGGAGTTGAGTGGTAGAAAATGTCCCGATTTCACGTTCTGATTAAATTGACAGCCTTAAACAGTGGCGACGATTTAGGAGATAGTTGCTCCCCATTCTTTCGCCTCCACACTATCACACTATGGCCTCTTAATGCTTGTCTCCTTGTCCGACCCCCCCCCCACATTTTGGAACCCAATTGCCGCCACTGGCCTTAAACATACAATTGTGATACCCCTTTAAAAAATGGTGTTCAGCCGCCGCCCCGAAAGGAATTCCTGGATACGTGCCTGCTGCTTCCCGTAAAATATCACTGCACTCTCCACGTTCTTCTTCTTCTGTCTTTTCTTTGGCTTCAATAGCTTCAACACGTTGTGTTTTTATATATATTTGTCACATATTTGTTTTAATTAGTATTCTGCTCGTTCCGCCACCTGAACGCAGCAGCCACGGCTCAAAGGGCAGTGTAGTTACACCGGAAGAAGGCTCGGAAATGGCAGGCTTCAGAAGTTAACTCATCCAAATTAAATTAAACAGGTATGTGCTCTCTCTAAATTTAAATCATAGTTCACAAATAATTTGATTAAAAGTTATAAAAGTATCTGTTTTATTTAATAGCGTATTAATTGGTGCATTCTTCTCCATCATAGCCATAGGCAGTGACCACACTACCGGGGGGGGGCAGGAACGCCCCCCAATTCTCATGCGACAATTTCTCTCTCTCTCTTATCTGCCCCCAGTAAAACGACAAAATAAATAAATGAATGAATGCTCTTTTAGCCAAAATATGCATTTTTGTGTCGTATGTAACGGAAGAAAGGAAAGTAGACTCATGCCCGGGCGGGGATTCGAACCTTGGTGGCCCTTGGCATCGTAAAAAACGAGGAAAAAATCGTCTGCTGGGCAGCGAGGAGCGAATGGAAGCCAGAAGAGAGGCGCTTACGTAGACGCTGTTGTGACGTTGCGTATTTTAATTGGCTGCCTGGCTTTGGCTTTCCCCAGCACGGAGAAAAGGGAGCGACCAGCTAGCGCGGGAACCGGGACAGGTTGTAACAAACGCGGTATACTCGTAGCACTACTCGAAATTCCGCTGTCGTCAATGTCTTTAGCTTTGGAGCGTTTCGCGGGCTAACAGCAGACGTCGTTCGCACACTATTGCCGATACTCTCGTGTCGTCTGCTCCTCAGCCGAATAAACAGGCCGAGGTAGCAAGAGGCAGAGGTCATTCACCCTTCCAGAAGGGTGCAGCGAGAGCTAGCTGTGGCAACCGGGCTCGCTCATTCGCGGACCTGATTGGTTCTCGCAGACACACCCCCATATTGTTGTCTGCTGTAAGCCCGCGAAGCGATCTTTCTAAGGCCTTCTGCACTATAGTAGTAGACTTCGTTACTTTACGGTATTTAGTCCATTTCATTTTCGAATCACTAGATCTTATAAAGCAACCAATGGACACTGACTGATCACTAATCGACTGTATGGATTGTCACACTTACCTCTGAAGTCTCCACCTATTCTGTTGTACAGATCAACCGGGAAATTGAAGCCGCGTATTAATATCCTCATTATATTCTAGAACGTTTCGCAGATAAAACGATTCGTAAATATTGCCAGTAGTTCGACTCCTTCTCTTTTTCAAGACTGTTCCCTTTCGCGCTTTCCAGAGATTAAAAAATTACAATGAATCCGAATCGCCCTACCTGCGGCGCTACCTTTGTTGTGCACCTTCCAAATGCTGACAAGTCTCTTCTACATAGTGTTCAAGTTCGCTCCGACAACACCGAAAGCGTAAGAAAATTTTACGTGCAATATTATCAACAACAGGGTTATAGAACATTCTCCGTCTTGAATTGATAAGTATTTCTCTCCTAAAATTATCGTCACATTATTCAAGAAGACAAAAACCTAATTTTATCTCGTGTAAATGAAAACTTTCCTGGTGGGGGGAGTAAACGAGTTACGATCCCTACCTTGGATACGCGCTATATATATATTGTTTAATAACAGAGTCCGTAGAACATTCTCCGTCTTGCCTCGATAATTATTTATCTCCTTAAATTATCGTCACATTATTGAAGAAGACAAAAACCTAATTCTATCTCGTGTAAACTGAAAAAGTTCCTGGGGGAGGGGGCTCGAGACACCTGATGCCCACCTTGGATACGCACTATTAACAATAACAGGGTTATAGAACATTCTCCGTCTTGTCTCGATAATTATTCCTCTCCTTAAATTATTGTCACATTATTCAAGAAGTCAAAAACCTAATTGTATCAGTGTAAACTGAAAAATTTTCTTGGGGAGCGATTGAGGGGGGGGGGCTCGAACCACCTGATCCCTACCTTGGATACGCGCTATTAACAATAACATGCTTATAGAACATTCTCCGTCTTGCCTAGATAATTATCTCTCTCAAATTATCACCATATTATTCAAGAAGCCAAAAACCTAATTTTATCTAGCGTAAACTGAAAATTTTCTGAAGGGGGGCTTGAGCCCCCTGATTCCCACCTTGGATACGAGCTGTTACCAATAACAGGGTTATAGAATATTCTCCGTCTTTCCTCGATAATTATTTCTCTCCTTAAATTAACGTCACATTATTTTATTTGACACGACAAAAAACAAAAAAATCTCATTTTATCTAGTGTAAACAGAAAACTTTCAGGTGGGGGGGGGGTTGAGCCCCCTAAGCCCCCCCTTGGATACTTGCCTGGGAAGCAGTCACGTTTATTACACCCTTACATTTACATACAATATTATGAAGTTCTGCTTTTAGATCTCGCCCAATGCCTTTTTCACAAAAATGGGCAATCTCGCATTTTTTTTATATCAATCAAGCTGTGATATTTTAGATTTCTTCCGTTAGTTTTCTGATAATAGTTTTCACAGCTTTCCATAGCATTTAGGCATGATTTCAGTTGACAAGAACAAAATAATCTTATTTCAAAACATAGAGCAAAAAGAAATCCAACGCGCTTAAGGCGAGGAGATACAATTACGCACCAATGTACATTTATTTCAGTATTGCCCCAATGGGCATTGCTACTAAAACAAACCTTGGGTGTATCCAAGAGTATGAATTTCTCTCCATGTTGCAAGTGCTAACATTTTGTTATGTTGATTATTAAGCTGGACACGATGTTTGAAAAATATGATGAATAATAATTTTCGGAATCCCATGTATTCCTTATGGGGAATCAACTTCAACATCAAGTTACGGCTAATCAAATGGAAGTTTCGACTTTTCCGCTGGTGAAATTCATCTTCAAACTGCCCTCTTCCCGTTGACATATCTTTCTATTCCATCGGAAGTTTTATATTCACAAGAGAATGAATCAAATCATACTCCCATATGATCAATGCTTTTTTCCTTGCCTCCTGGCAGTGTTGCCAAATCTAATGGGCACAAAAGAACTAAATTTCACCTTAAATGGAGTTAAAACTGACTCTCATGGAGCTAGATTTACGATGGCTAAAGTGCCTTCTAGGGTAATGTTAGTTGTCAAAGGGGTGGGGAACTGCTATTATCGTTAACTCTAAATTGATGACAATTTATTCTTAGTTTTCAACATCTAGATCCTGCGGCATCGCCCATCTCAATAATCCACCGATGGTGGTATGAAATCGAAAGTAAAGAATTCCCTGACGTCAATATTATGTCAATTTCACGTCTAATATTGCGCTATAAAGAATTAGCTGGGGAGATAGGAGAAAGTGGGGCGACACAGCCAATATAACAATATCACGTCACGTGCAAAATGTATAATTATGACGAAAGGTGGTCTATGTGGGTCGGAACCAGAGATGGCATCATCATAGTGGGGCACGGGGGATGGGCGTCCAAGTTCACAGCCGAACGAGTGCACGAGAGATTGATTGATTGATTTAGTTTATTTTACTTCGCGTTTTGTGCCTCTTGGCTAATTTGTGAAGATGGGGATGAGTGATGAAATTGATGAATGGACATTCGCAAACAACCAAGCCCGAGCGGGATTCGAACCCGGGACCCTTGGATTCGCAGCGCGATGTGCTGACCACTCGGCCACAGGGTTCGGCTAGAGTGCACGAGTAGTATGATTGACTGTACAACCAGGACCGGAAAAGAAGAGCTCTTCTCATGCAGATTTGCTACACTTAAAACTTGCTCAACATGTTCATATGAGTTTTTTGCTCTAGTGTGGAACTCTGCCTAACCCAAGGATTTTGTAAAATTGCTCTCGGGAATTTTTCAGAAAAGAAGAGCTCCCCTCAGATTGATTTGCCTATACTTAAAAAAGTTGCATCAGCCAGATTTTTGTCCATAAACTTGTCAAAAATTGATATTGTTTTGGCTATACCTGAAATTAAGCAAAAACCCATACCCACACACACATATTTACTTCTGGTTTAAGTTTAATTGGATACCAGGTTCAATTTTTTTTATCTATATGCAGAGCCCCTCTAGTCTAGCAATAACCTTGTTATGTATTGATTTTTGCTTCCCGAGTTGTGCGTAAACAATTGCCCGACCAATACAATGGGAAAGGAGCGAACAAACATGCTTCCATGTTTTTATAATCTTTTGATCAGTCCCATGTTTCGGCCAGCAATAAATTATTGTATGCCTGGGAGTTGTAAGCTAATAGATATAATCTTCATAGAGAAATAACATATTATTTATCATCAAAGTCTGTATGCCTGGGAGATTATATCTGCATTGTGTCTTTTCCGAGGGAAATTACATGTCATTTGTCATAGAACTCTTATCTATACTGTCCTCTTTTCAGAGACCATCCATCATATTGAGGAAATTCCGGCTTCTCGGATATTTGTCGTACAAACTGAATTGTATGTCTTGTCGCAGAACTTACAAAATATTGCTTATTTCTTGTATTTAAGCTTTTGGCAGATGTAGGTAGGTAAAAGCTTTCCTGCCACGAGCAGAGGTGCTATGGTAGGTAATATATTTTCTGACGGCAAAGTGTTGTTTTATAATCAAGAGGCTTCTGTGTTTGAATCGGGCCTCTAGAATTGCTCTGTGACCCTCTCATTTCTTACATCATAAACATATGATTTTTCACCTATGAGAATAACACTACATATGGTGTCATCAGGTAATGCCTCATGGAATTCACAGATAATTTTAATGTTTGTCCTGTCATTCACCACAACTTGTTTTCTTTTTGAGGTGTTGATGACAAACATGGGTCTCCGTGTTTTGAATTCATCTGGTGTGTAATACATGTCAGTATTGCCAGTAGTGACTCTTTTGTATGATGAAAATGCCTCATATAATTTGAGGAAATCATCCTTGGACATGTCTAAATTGTAATTTTCTCTAGGAAAGACCTCATTTCTGCCATTTTTAAGATATATGTTCTTGATGTTGCAGTTATCAAATCTGCTTGAATTTTTTTCCTGATTGTTGTGTCTTCCAGTCTGAAACAGTACCACCACAAAATCAGGCATGTCATATTGAATACTGGAGAATGAATTTGTAGCATAAAACTCATAATAAGTACCAGCGGCAGGCTTCTGTACAGATTGATATGTATAAAATTGCAGAGGAATCTGTGGATTTTTTATTATATCAGCTTTGTATTTAAGAGCATAACTGGCCTCATATTCAACAACAGGGATTCTTAGCTCCATAGTCTGAATAATGCATTTGCCTGCATCAGGTAGGGTATTGGGCAGAGCTTCTCCTGTAGAGTTTAATGTGCTGTACCTCATCAAAGCATTGTTATCATTTGCAGCTCTTCTAAATGTGATTCTTAACCCACCCTTCCACATAATATCTTTGTAATCTGAGAAGAATCCTGGCAACAGGCGCATGGGGAACAGCACTGTGTGATTCTTAGATATAATTTTATCACCAGCCTCAAATCCACCTACTTTGTAGTAAGAAGCCTCGGTTTTGGATAATTTTAGTGTGGCCAAAGCTGTGGAGGTAATGCCGGGATAATCTATTCTGTTTATAACAACACCATGCTTTCTGATCTCAATTTCAGAGAACAGATGCGGCACAAAATTGTCCACCAATCTTATATTTGAATTTGCCGGGTAATCTGTTCCATCGAGCTTTACAACATCAAATTTGATGTATAGATCTGCTCTGTGGGGGTGTATAAAGCCATCCCCTACATCAAGATCAACCTCAATCTCTGTGTTGGGTTGATTTAAATTTGCAAATGTCCTCCTGTTTGGAGGGAATGATTGTAGCTCATAACTCTCAATATTTTCCATTGTATGTATTTTTATTTAAATGTTAATCTCTATGATTGCAGTTGTTGTGACTCCAGCAAAATCAACTAATTCTTCTTTTTCATTAGTGACCATCAATTCAATGTTATCTATTCTATTATGAGATACAGGAAAATATAATGTTGGGGATGGATTGTAGATGATTGGCTCCATGAATTCAGAGTTAGGTTTGAATGTTGCAATGATGCCGGTTTGTTTGTGAGTGCCTATGCCATTTGATTTGGTGATCATACCCTCAGCCACATTACAGTGAATATTCAGAGTCTCTATGGCTAAGAATTTAGGTATATTCATAGCAGTGTGTTTGATGGCCGCTTCAAGTTTTGTGTTGTTCTCAAATCCTAACAGCTCTCCTATAGTACCCAGATCCACTGTTTCTGTAGCAGATACAATCTCTACTCTGTGAGTGACAGAATTTTGACTTAATACTATACCTCTGGGTAATTGAGCATTTAGAGTGGACAGATTATATTGCCCTGGAGTGATGACAATTTTTTTATCCCCAACTGCAATTTTGTTGTTGTGGTGTGTAATATTAGGGATCAAGTACATGCCGTAAAATGCTCTGAGAGCTATTGTTTTGGGATACACTATGTCATCATGCAATTTGAGTTTCAATATTGAATTTTGGCTGGTGAGATGGAATACCCCCATGATGTTTTAAATACCACAAGGCTTTTTGAAAATTTTCAATTGATGGTTTATTTATTTGAGATATATATCTGAGAACAGATAAACACAAATGTCCACAATTAACATCTTTGAAGTTTTGAACACGGGCATTATTGTAATAAAGATTAGCTGAATTTAGATATTTTATTAAATTTTCAGGTGGAACACCTCCAAATGAATCAAACACAAATGCCTCATTTTTTAAATATTTAAGATAACAAATCCAGTGAGTGCCCTGATTTTTGTACTCATCCAAATTAACAATGCCACACTCTTTGTTGAGTGGTTGTTCTGGTAAAGAATCAGACATGTACACACCCCTAAAATGTTTGATGCCCAGTGGCTTGATTAAAGCTTCAATATCTTGGTTTGTAAGCGGCTCTTGTTTTTTTTAAACTTATTCATGGCTCTCTTAACACCTTTACCTTTTTTCTCCATGGCCAGGTTATGGCGCCTCTGCTCATCTAATTCTGCCCTATTCTTCTTGGCATCTATTACTGTTTTTGCTATTGCAGCTGATCCCCCAGCCAAGCTCCCAACAGCCCCGAGAGCAGCTAAGATGGCAGGGATGGTAAATATAAATCCCCCCACATGTGATTTTTTTCTTGATTGCTGTAATTTTTTTAATTGGGGGGTACTAAGCAACAATTTCATACCATGGCCCTTGGCAATACAAGAATTTTTTTTCTTGCGCTGCTTTTTGGTTAAAAGACTGTCAATAGTTTTAAGAGATTTGAGACCTGCATAAGGTATTTGATACATAACACCCTTGGCCTTCATTGTAGGTTTATTATATACACGTTCACAACCCCCACCCCAGTTTTTGTTTGGTGCTCATAGCTATGGTGGTTCCCAATGCTGCTATTTTTTCACTTAAAGAAGCATCTTTGCTTACAAATCTACCAAATGCAGCCTCTTCTAATTTCTTGTCTGCAACATGTCTCTTGTCAAGATCAGAATGTGTGTTGTATGCTATGTCATGGTCTCTACAAGCAGCATCTAGGGGATTTACACCAGGATCCCCTCTGTTTAATCTATGATCCAATTTTGTGCCTGGACCACAATACTGATAGCCTGGAATATGTAGTTCAAATGGCAGCTTGTTTATAATGTCATTAACCAAACCCCGGCCCTCAGAAATATTCCAAAATTTAGGTGGTAGAGTATTAATAATTTTTATAAGATATCCAATCCCCTTAGTGTCATTCACTATAAAATTAGACAATTTTGTGCTTATCATGTCCATAATTCCAACTTTTTCATTGTAAAAATTGTGGTTCCCAGCATTTTCCTCCCCAGCTATCACCAATAACCTATCTACAAGTTTCCTGACATCATCAACCCACACAAATTCTTTAGGCAGGGTATTGTATTGTTTGATTCCACTGCCAGTCTTGATCTGTGACCATATGGGCTTGATTAAATTATTGTATTTTGCCCCACTGCTCGACTTAACCCTTTTTTGTGTGGGATCATTGTTCTGGTATAGAGCATCTGATTTTATTAATATTTCTTTGTAATATTCATAATCTTGATCTGTATAGCTGCCAGGCCTTTTCCTAGTCATCAGTTCCCACAACCCAGGTGTGCCGGGATATTTAACAAAAGCACCTTTTTCTCCGAGACGAGATTCTGAATAAACAATCAGATCATCCCCCATAAATGTTACTCTGAAATTGCCAATTCTATGTATGATGCTACCATCAAGCTCTGTGTCAGCATATAAGCCAAAGACCTCATCTTTGTTGTCTTTAGGTGTGGTTAAATATTTTTGAGCAAGAAGACCCAATTCAATAGGATCCTGAGTAGCTTCAATTCTTCTAGGAGCAATAGGACTAGGTGTATGAATACTGGAAAGTGGAGTGAATGGATAATCTAATATGTTTCTTGCAGCTACAGGTACAAGCTCCGTGATCAAATTTTGATTTTGCTCTGTAACAGTTTTGATATTTTTACCTAATTCACTAATAGCATCAATTACAGGCTGTTCTGTTTGTTTGTGTTTTTCATAAATTCCTCGGTTCTCTGATTTCCATCCCTTAAATCTTTTTACAAGATAATCTCTTAATTTAAGATCATCAATAATTGGCCTTTTCATGTTTATTTATTTATATTTCAATGTCTAGAAAATTGTTGATTTTATTTCTGTATTTGCCAGTATTGGGTGTTCTTGTCATATCAATTGTGACAAACCCATAACTGTCCTGGTTCCAGCACCTGCTGCAAAATTTGGAAAAATCATTGTAGCTCAAGTCCCCACCTACATATTCATCATGTATGTGTTTGAGGTTGGTATGATCTTGATGAAACACACATATAAAATTGCTATTGTCTCGGATCAGTTGCTTCGGTATTTTAGAAAAAGTCTGTGCCAGGTAGAAGCAATCAATGTTTTTGTGTCGGCCCTGTGTAAAGAAATTTCTAACCTTGTTTTGATTATCCAGTATAATGTCATCAAACACAACAACAGAATTATCGAGACATTCATGAAGTGGCTTAACATCTGGTTCAAAAGTGGCAATATCCAATCCATCATATAGCTTCATCAGCTGCTGATATTTTAATTGTTCCAAGCTCTTAGAGAAAACATACAAGTGCCTGTTTTTCCAGTCTAACCAGTTGGGTGCCAATAAAAAATTATCAACCATTAGTGTAGTTTTACCACAAGCAGATGGCCCAACAATAAGACACCTAATATTATCAGGCAGCAAGTTGCCATTTCTCTTAATCTGCTGTTCAGGTTCTGGCAGCCTTTTTATAACATCCCAGGTGCTCATATTATCACTTTGTTTGCATCGATCCAGCTGTGTTCTGGAAGTCCTAGCCATTTGACAAATAACTTGTTGCCTTTTCTGCGGATGATTTTTTCTATGAGATATGTGTCAGGCTGTTTAGTTTTGCTGAGCTCTTGTTCATAGAACCTGCCTTTGAGAATTTCTCCTCGGTGATCTTTTATTATATATGTGTTAAGGGTCCCAGGTTTAACTTGAACCACTGTAAATAATTCAGTGCTCCAGTTTCTTGTAAAGCCTCTTTTGAATAAGTGCTTATATTTGCTGATTCTTACTTGATCACCCACCCTGTATTTGGCTTTTCTTGTTGTTGGCTGGTATCTAGGATAATAAACAGTGCTGATCAATTTTTGCTCATCAGATGAAGTTACTTCAGAGGGTTTCATGTTGATTGTGGAATGGACCGAGTTGTTATATTTATGTAGAAGTTCTGGAAGAATATTAATCCATTTATAATTACCTTGGAGGGTAAATTGTTTATACATAAGATTTTTTAGGGTTCTGTTGAATCTCTCTACAATTGAGGCTTTGAGATCACTGTAACTCGAATAATGTTTTATTGCCTGGCTTTTAATAAATTGTTGAAACACTGAATTATAAAATTCTTTGCCATTATCTGTTTGCAAATAGCGCGGTGATCTTCCACTCTGATTGATGATTGTCCTGAGGGCTTCTGTAACACATTTTCCAGTCTTGGATTTGAGTGGCACAGCCCAGGCAAATTTTGAAAATGTATCTATTACAGTGAGTAGATACTTGTAGCCCTTGTGGATTTTGTCTAAGGTTTTCAACTGCCCACTTGCCAATTCAATCAAGTCGCTCTGCCATAAATCATCTATGCCTTTTGTGACTACTGGGAGTCTCTTAAAATTATGTCTGGCCTGTCTGTGTAATTCATCAACAATAATTTGTCTAGACATAATATGTAAACAAGAATATTGCAACTATGGGGTGTTCAGCAGCTGATACTGCAGGATTTTCTAAATATAATTTGTCCCCTATTTGTATTTTAAATTCCAGAGAGCCATCATCTTCAGTATAGGCTGTTTCTAATGTATTGGGATCTGTAAAATCCTCTAACTCTACACTGGTGATTTTCACTTTGTTATCAGCATTTGTTATTGATAAGGTAGGGTAGTGGTGTGCCTGTGGTTGAAGCCAATATTTGATCTTGATTGGTCTCAGTGTGCCCCCAACAAAAAACTGGTAATAAAATTGTGCAGGGGATAGCATATATATTTTGCCACCTGGTGTAAATGGTGAATCATATTCTTTGTTAGGGATGCTGTACAATTCAAGAATTACTGTATGTTTTGGATTCTCGATTATGCCTGTTATTTCCTTTTCTGCTGTAAGCAATCTGCTTGTTACAGATTCAAGGTGCTCATTGATGGTCCTAACAACATCATCATGGCCTGGCTTGATTTTTATGTCCACAATAAGTTTCTTGTATTGTTGCACAATCTCTTGAAGCTGGGTGGCAAAAACAGACAGAGCATTTGCTTGATTGGATTCCATGGTCCCTAGCTGTTGCTTGATATTAGCTACAATTTGTTGCAAATTTTCAACAACTGCCAATTTTGAATTTTGAGCAGTAAGATCATGGACCTGTCTTCTGATATCCTCAAACAGGGCATGCAGTTCATTAATATGTTGATTGGTTGGTAGAGTGGCCACTGTCTGAGTGAGATGTTTGATCTCTGTCTGGATATTCTTGATATCTTCTGATTTCAATATCCTATTCACTGCCCTCTTAATATTTTTAAGTTCCTGTGATGTAGGCAGATTTGATACTGTATTTTGCAAAAATTCAAGTGCCAATTTTACATTGTTTAATTCAGAAGCATCAGCCACATTTTGCATAGCATTTTGGAGCAGGGCTATATCTGCCTGAGAGGGTGTGGATTGTTGTAAAATTTCAAGTTTTGTTTGGATATCATCTATCAAGTGATGAAAATGAGATAGCTCAGATTCAGTGTTGAGGTTTTCAAGCTTTGTGATTTGTTGCTGGACACTGACAAGTGTATCTACAATCCCAGGCAATCGGGATTCTAGTACATTTGCCAAATCATTTTGCACTGCTATTGTACCTTCAAGATGAGTTATGGAACTTTGAATTTTTCCAAAATCTTCATATGTTTCAAGTTGCAGCTTAATATTTGCTACACTCCGAGTTATTGCATTCAAAGCATCAGAAGATGGCAAGTTGTTCATAAAATTTTCAAGTGTCTCAATTTTTCCTTTAACCTCGGCTATGGCATTGTTCAAGGGGTCCAGATTAGGTATTTGGAGTGATTGAATCTGTTCTTTTAGAGTGGAAATGACTAGATCAAAATCTTCTTGTGATTTTATGCTTTTGACAATTGTTTGGAGCTGTGTCTGGACATTATTTATCTGCTCTTCCAATTGCTGTTTCAATTGCTCGGAGTTGTTAGCCTGGGTCTTAAATTTGGCTTGAAGAGCTGCAACAGCTTCTTCTAAACTTTGAAAATTATCTAATGTTGCCAGATCAGTATATTTCTGAAGCAGCAATTTGAGTTCAGAATCAATTTTAAGAAGAGGGTCCATGCATTGTGATTGTAAATTTGTAATTTCTAATTGAAGACTGGCATTCAGTGTAGTTTGCAAAGCTTGTAAATCACTTCTTAATTTCTTGACTCTGACATCAAGCATCAAAATCTCATCACTGTGATCTTCATGCCTTGTATGGCCAAAAATATCATTAGGCATTTTTGTTTTAGTGGTTATTTATTATAGAGTATCTGATTCTTAATTCTATAAAAAAGGTATAAGCTTGTCATATGATCCAGGGACCTCAATATATAAGCAGTCACCAGCAGAAACAGTATATACAGTGCCAGAAACCATGTTTGAGTGCTTAATTCTATAAATATTTCTCCCTACTGAAATCTTGACATCACCCTCAGGAGTTGTAATAAATTGTAATTGCCCACCTACAGGTAATTGGTAATGATTTAAATTATTGTTAAATATGTACAATATTTTGCCTGTTTCATCATCAACATCTGTAAGTATGCTGTTCAGATGAATAATTAACAAGCCACTCAGTTTAGACAGCATATCAGAAGAGGGTTGTGGTGTTGACAGCTCCATAATAGCCTGTTTTTTGAACCCAAATAAGTTCATAGGCATGTTTATTTATTTCAAATCATGCTCTGTAATTGGGCATTGATTCCCATTTTTCAAATCACAATGCCCCCAAGGTAAAGTATGTATGCCACATGATAAAATGCATCTCTTATCATCATGTGGTCCAGGGCCACTTTTCTTACAATATTTGAAGTCAATAAGTGATCCACACTCTGAATTCTGGATTCTGATGTTTTGATTGAACTCTGGGATTTGAGACAATTTTCATAATCTTCAAATTGGAGATCTTTGTCAACAGTTACTTTGCCAATACCCTTAGCCTTTTTGGCAGCAACACCACTACGTGTTTTAAAAGTATACATCTTGGCACTTAACCCAGCAAATACCACAATAACATCACCAAGTGTCTCATCTTTTAACTTGCCAGGCACCTTTTTGTTGTGGTGGTGTTGAATCTCTTTATGTTCACTGGTATCAAAATATTTAAACAATTCAGGCTGGGTCATATCTTTATAAACATCTTCTGTTTGAATATCAAGAATAAAACTATCCGTATCCATGTACATCAATTTTATATTATCACCATAAAAAGGTTTCAACACATCATAATACAATATTAACATATGTAATTTGGCCAATTCCAATATTGTAGCCCCTACATAAATAGGTTTATCAAACTTAATCTTTGTTTTTTTCATGTTGAAAAGTGCCATGTGCTCATCATAAATTCTTCTGTAATTGAAATTAGGCTTTGCAACCAATTTTTTGCTCCGGCTGGGGTCAGTAATTATTTTAACATCGGTATGTTTTCTGACATTTTCAATAGTTTTGCCATACACAGAATTGACCATCAATTTAAACAAGCCCTTATCAAATTGGCTCTTTGCAGATGTTCGAAGCTCTGTGTTTGTATCAATGTATGGTTTCAACCATTCTGAGTGCCTGAACCTCAAAACTTTTCCAACTTTGGTTACTTGAACACCATGATGCATCAGGAACTGGAGGTTTTTGTAATATATGACATAACCCTGTTTCGGCTCCAGGGTCATCATGAGCTTCTTCTGTTTAGAGCCAGGTGAACACTTAACCTCAGGAATTGGGGGCAGATCAGAAAATTTATTGTGCAAATCATCAGGAATTGCCAGATCAACCTCTAAGAAGAGGCCATAATTACTGTCATCAAAGTCCTGAAGATCTTCAATATTGAAATCTTCAACCCACTCAAGCCCTGCATATGGTAGTTTTTGCATCATGGCATGACCATAGAGGCTGTTTGCATCTACATACAGTATAAAATTTGATGGCCGTGCTGGATCATAATCAGGCATATATTTGTTATTTGCTCTGGCATATCTCTGAGAACATTGCACCATCCCCCCTCTTATACATTCCTCCATAAACAGATACTTATCTTGATCGTGGATCAGATCCAAATGCATGTTAGTGTTCAAAAACGTTGCGGCCCATGCTAGGCCCGGGGCACTGAAAAAATATATTGGATCCAGTCTATAATTTTGCATAGAAGATTTTCTGAATGCCTGTATTATATCAGCTAAGAGGGTCACATCAAGTTTCAAATATGCCTTGTGATAATCACCAAATGTCTTGCATTTTAAATTGTTCCACATCAACTGGGCATGGTGATAATCTTCATCAGTGATTCCAGATCCTCTGATTTTGCTGTAAAACTCTTCTTGTGGTGGCAGGGAACACTCATCAAATTTAGAAAAATCTGTAACATAGTCATATGGATATACACCCTTCCGCCTAATTAATTTCAGGTCCTGATTTGGAAACGAGGCACGTGTAATTTTTAATTGATCATCAGATAATTGACTGGCCAGTGTAGCCAGGCTAGCAGATAAAATTCTGTAAGAATCAAGAAATCTTATGTGAATAGGAACACCATTAACTTTAATTATCTTGCTAATAGATATATATTTTTCATCATTTTCAGTTAAAATGTTTAAATTCTGCTTGTCAAACCCCTCGTACCTGATCAGATGATGGAAATCATAATTGGATGCTCCATGGCAAAATATGGGGACAAATCTTGGTCTCTTGATCTTAATATTGCAGCTATTACACAGGGCCATTAAAAATTTACCATCTGTATGAGAGTGGTGTTTCACCTTGATATTTGTATCTGAAAATTCAGAATCACATACCGGGCATTTTTCTGCATTGTTGAAATCCTCAATCTGTTTCTCTGTTAAAGGCAACATAGGCTTTGATTTTAATAAAATATTAGATGCTATGTCACGGCACTCATTTTCTATTCTATGTGCAAATATTTTGATGGCATTTGGTCCCATGTATAAATTTTCTTTACTAACAACACCATCCTGTACAACCACATAATAAAAGCTGGAAGGTTCATGTAGCTGGTATGGTGTAATTGAAGATTCTTCAGGATCTGGATTGCAGAATGCAAGAGGTTTGAGATTTGATTCAAAATCACAGACAATAAATGCTGGGTGTTCCAACAAGGCTTCAAACTTATTGAATTTTGCTTTTTCACTTGGCTTAGGCATCACCATATGAACAGGTTTATGATTCCCACAGTATTTTAGATGCTCAATTAACTTGTTTTTGGCAATTTCTGCACTCTCTTCCCGAACCCCCTTCACCATTTTTTGACCATCAAATACAGATAAACATCTTCTGCACAACTTGAATATTGTATGAGTTTTGTCTAGTTGTGTTCTCACTAAAGCTTCAAGATTATGTATCAGAGTGTAATGATAAGTACCATCCCCTTCAATTAAGAGCAGATCAATCGGAACAGCAGAATCATCATCAAATGTACTGATTCTGAGAGGTGCTATCAAGCAATTGCCAGTGGAACAAATAAATACATTAATAGATAATTGTTTACCGTTGATATCCCTGGCCCTTTTTTCAAATTTATCAATATTCTGAACAGACATTGGATATTCTAAACCCTCCATTGCCTCATCAAAATCATGTTCATGTTGTTTATAATAAGTTATTCTCTCAGGATGGCTTGAAACTGGATACAAAGCAGCTAAAATACACCACAAGAAGCATTTCTGGTCATTATTTTTTATATTAACCACGGCTGTTTTGTTTTTGATATTGGCAGGTAATGGCACATATGTAGATCCTTGTAATGAGCTGAATTCAGAAATATTAACATATAACTTGTGTAATGAGCCGCATAGGCTCCATCCTGACTCTTTTGCTGCAAATTCAGAGTGTTTAATATTCAATTGATCTATCAAACTGCTTATTATTTTGTCTGCATTTGTATTTGAATATACAGGTACAGTTTCTGTTATGTGGGGCTGTGTAAATTTTGTGCCATTTGGCTTCTTATATTGTACAAACAATTTGAGGGACAGCTTATAAGAGCCATTTTGTGCATTAAGAATTGCCTGCAGATCAGAATTTATACTGTTCAAAAAATTCTCAATGCCACATCTTGGCTCTGATACAAACCGGTAATCCCTAAGTTGGGCATTAAAACTGCTATGGATGGGTGCATGGCGTGGCTGCTTTGCAGGTGAAGCATTAACAGGTGTTTCGTGCTTTCTTTTCAGACCAGATGTAGATGGTTGTGAGGGCAATGTTGATGACTGTGCAGAGCAAGTATCTTTATGTGTATATGTGAAGTATTGCATGCTGTATTTTCTATTGCATTTGGGGCAAATTTTTGTGGGAGTTCTGTATTTGTCTGGGTTACAAATCTTTTGGTGTCTGGCCCAATTAGAGCTAAATATATTTTTATTGCATTGGTCACAATATTTTTGTTTTGGCATTTTTCTTGTTCTTTATTATATAAGATTATCTGGGCTTCAATTCAAAACTTTATGCTTAACAGTTAGGTTCAGCTGTGTGATTTGTATATTTAGTATATATACTTAATATTAATATTATTAATATTATTATTAATTTTTATCCTCGGTTTTATTATATAATTTTTTGGGTTTTAAATCAAAACTCTATGCCTATCTTATGACAGGTTGTAAGGCCAATGGCCTTACAAGTGGAAAAAAAGAATAAATATTGATTCACACTGACCGTCCGCAAATACCTGTACAGACATGCGTATCTAGAATAGCCTTGCTATGTATTGATTTTTGTATAACAGGCTGGGAGAAATATAAGCTTGACCCTAAATATGAATAGATTGCAACAAAACAAGCTGGATGTAACAAATATCAGATTTTCTTATACAAAATATTGTTCAATATATCTGAAATTGAATAATAAGAAATTAAACCAAACAGGCCTGTAAGTATGAGAAGCACTGTAAAAACACATCTGCTCCCCTCAGCCACTCTCACAATACTGGCTGATGCAATGCAAAATCTCTTTATATACCCTAAGCACGGATTAAAACTTCTGAAACAATAAACCAATCAAAATATAACACATCATCATATTATATCATAATTAAGCAATTAAAAAACAATACATGGCTAATAATTTGTTGCATTGGATAATAATTTGTTGCACAGCATGATGCAATAGCTCTTGCATCATAATATTGGATAATAATTTGTTGCACAGCATGATGCAAGAGCTCTTGCATTACATATGTGTATATGTAGGTATATATGTATGTATGTGAGAGGAGGAGGGGGAGGGGGGGGAGAAGAGGGGGGGTATGTGTGGGTATAAATATGTATGTGTGTGTGGGTTTTTGGCTTAATTTGAAGTAAATCCAAAACAATATCAATTTTTGACAAGTTTATGGACAAAAATCTGGCTGATGCAACTTTTTTAAGTATAGGCAAATCAATCTGAGGGGAGCTCTTCTTTTCTGAAAAATTCCCGAGAGCATTTTTACAAAATCCTTGGGTTAGGCAGAGTTCCACACTAGAGCAAAAAACTCATATGAACATGTTGAGCAAGTTTTAAGTGTAGCAAATCTGCATGAGAAGAGCTCTTCTTTTCTGAAAAATTCCCAAAGGGGATTTTTCCAAAATCCTTGGGTTAGGCAGAGTTCCACACTAGAGCAAAAAACTCATATGGGCATGTTGAGCAAGTTTTAAGTATAGCAAATCTGCATGAGAAGAGCTCTTCCTTTCCGGTCCTGGTTGTACAGTCAATCATACTACTTGCACGAAAGAGCCAGATCTGGCTCCAAGGGAGCTAAGTTTACACACTACCATGGACGGAAGGGCTTGGGAAGACTCCCGTGGAAACGGTGGCTCAACTCAACAACATAGGAATAAAATAGGTCGGCCCCCGTGGCGGAGTGGTTAGCACATCGCGCTACGACACCGGGGGTCCCGGGTTCGAATCCTGGCTCGGACATGGATGTTTGTGATTGTCTGTCCTGAAAAAGTCCTGAAATTGAAATATGAATGAAATGATATGAGTGAATGAAGTGTGATGGGGGAAGCTTCCGCATAGGGGCTTTCCTTTAAAAAAAAAAAAAAAAATCGGTAACGCGTCTGACTACCATGCTAAAGGTCCCGGTTTCGATCCCCGGCCGGTTCAAATCCGGGAACTTTTCTAACGATGGAAGCGGCCCCGGCGCCTACCCAGCGTCGATTAACATGGGTACCTGGGGAAACCTGGGGGTAAAGGCGGTCAGGGGCGTGGTGCTGATCACATCACCCCCACTCACGACCGGATCAAGAAAGTGTGGGGCGTTACCCCCACACCCCCTATACGCCTTCATGGCGTGGTGCTAAGCACAGGGGAACACTTTACTTTTTTTATGCCCTTAAGTTAAAACTCCCTTACATTGGAAGCCTGGAGAGAACAAAACAGGGGTTCCTTCGTAACACGATTTCTTGAAAACCATTTCACACATTTGAATCAACTTGGTGATAAATTGATTACAAAGGATGAATCTTAACAGTAAAAGTTGTAACTTTTCCCTTGCTACTATATTTTAGAAGATATTCGTTGTCAAATTTCTCAATATTTGCATAAGGAACCAGCCTTTTCCGTGCCGAGTGTTTCGATGATGACGTCATGCATCCACGGACAACTGCGCATACGATCTGCGCCGCCGAACGAGCACCCCCTGTGTGCAGACTATTTACCGGATTTGCTGCAAGCCAACTAGTACGAGAGGTCGCAGCACAAAAGAGAGCTATCAGATGGGGGCACCATCTGATGGCCGAAAATTGAACTTCGTGAACTGATTTTAGCGTATTTAGAGTTCGAATTTTCCTTATGTAAGGATTGCGAATATGCTATATTCGGAAACATTACATGTTTCGGATCAGATTTGTACGAACCGACGTAATTTGTGTAAACTAAGTGATGGCGATTCACTTCCTCGACTTGCAAGACTGTCTGTCTTGTATTTTGAAAGTAGCCACCCACTGAAGGAATGAATGCACTTCCCTGAGTATCCAAGGTCTTTGCGCGGGCAAAACATAAACCAGATATCAAAGCAAGATAAGTTTACAAATTGCGGTCTGAAACCCTCCCCACCCCTCCCCCTCCTCCGCTCCGAGCGGCACATGACCGGGCCGCAGATGGGAGAATACACTTACACATTCAGAGGGTTGCTTCAAAGAGAATGGGATTATATGAGAGGGGAAAGTCCGCCCAAATGTGGAAATCGCACGTCGTCTGCTAGGAGGGGAATTGAGGGGAAGTGGGGATCTCAGCGACACTAGCGGCATCTCGTTCATCTCCCAGCACAGACTCTATACTTCTTCCTGATTGGCCAATCTCATTTGAATTTCTCATTGCGGATTGGCCGTCGGCTGCTGAATAGTTTCCATTGTGAGTATCGGAACTTTCGTCTCTCTTGTAATCCCATTCTCTTTGGGTTGCTTGCCCAGAAGCGACAGCAGCGCCATAATTGGAAAATCCTCGAACTTGCAGAAGGGAACTATATACTTGTCTTTTTTTTTAATAAAATTATGTAATTTCTGTTGAAGATATTGTGCAAATGCTTGGAATTATCTATATAAATTCACGACACTAAGATGCACAATATTGAACTTAAATGGTAAAATGGTTTAAAACTCTTCAAACGCCCCATTTATAGCTGCTTTCAGATCCAATTAATGCTGAATTTCCAATTTTTTGTACGCCAAACTAGAATCCAAAATTGATTTTTATTCATTACATCACTCCGTGTATCCTTCTAGAAAAGCCTTGCAGAGTATCAGCGAAATTGGAAGCATATGTTAGGAGATTTTGTCAATAGAAGGAGAAGCAGTTTTCAGCTGTTGAGAGAAACATCCAGCCGAGGCCCTGTGTTTTACTACAAATAAATAAAATAGGCAAAATTCCACACCCTAGTCATTAGTATTATTCTAACTCGTTGCATCGCCCTTTGAGACTGCAGGAATGCACGTAGTCTGTAAAAGTATAGTGCTCCCCTATGCTTTGCACTATGCCATGAAGACGTATAGGGCCTCACACGTCCTTGATCGCTGCCGAAGGTGGGGTGATGTGATCAGCACAAAGCTCCTGGCCGCCTTTACCCCCCAGAGTTTCCTCCAGGTATCCACTTTATACGACGCTGGGTGAGCGTCGGAGCCGCTTGAACAGGTAGAAAAAAATCCCGGATCTCCCCTGCCGGGGATTGAACCTCTCTCTCGCATGGTAGTCACATGCCCTAACGACTGAGTTTGTGCAGTTCCTTTTCGATTAATTGATTTGGTTTATTTTACTTCGCTTTTCTGCCACTTTTGGCTAATCGCGAAGATGGGTATGAACGATGATATGACGATTTTGATGAAGGGACACTCACAAAGAACACCCATACCAGGCCCGGGATTAGAATCCTGGACCCCTGGCATTGTGGCGCGGTGTGCTAACCACTCCGCCACTGAGATCGGCCAGTTCCTTTTCGAGTTATACATAGGCGATACAGAAACGCGTAGTGAGAATTTTGATTATTAAGTAATATTTACTTTCATGAAATAACGAAGCAAAAGTGTAAATTCAACAATGATCTTGCAAGAAAATATCGGGCTTTTAAAAGGATGGAAAGTAGATGTCATCTACGCCAACGTCGGTCGCTATTTAATATTCGCAATTAATTTGCACGTACTTATAACAAATTGGCACGGGTGTTAATTAATTTGGATGTATTTATAACTAATTTGCATGTACTTAGAATACCTTACATTTATGTATTTGCATGTTTATAACTTTTATGAATATATAATTATTTATTTTATGAAAAATATGTATATAGAAGGTAATTAGAGGTACTTAATGCTATGCATATGGTTTTATATTCATTACTGCAAAGTATGTAATGTATCAATCGATAATATTAATGTTTATAATATTGAAAATAAGTTTTTTTTGGTTTATGAATCGCTATGAAAGGTGTTAATGGTACGAAAGAAGACGGTCCCGGTACTCGAACCCGCGATATGTAATGGTAATAAATATAGTGCACTATGTAATAATGTTATATGGCATGCAATATATTGAGCGGAGACGAACTATGTATAACGTGTGAGCTGAGTCTGATGCCAGACAGACAAGGGTGAACTCCGCGCAGGTAGAGGAGAAATGAATTTGGGGGGATGCGCGGTAAAGGTCAAATGACGTCAGAACGCCAGAACAAAGAAATAACTCGATTGACCAATCAGAACCGGTTTTCCCAAGGTCAATTAGTAGGCAAGAACAGGAGAAAGGTATGCAACGCTGTAGGGCATGGGAAGGGATTGATCCAGACAACAATACTGAACAAATAAATAAATAAAGATCTAAGAAAAAAAGCAACCAACCTAAGTCAAATTCAAGCAGCAAGAGGAATACAAAGAAACCAACATGGCATCCAGAAAGAGAAATCAATAGTCACACCCATAGCACAGTTTAAAAAACTACGTAGCTGAAACCTAAGAGAAACATAAAATTGCAAACACAATATATCTAGATTCTTCCAAGGCATAGGATAAAGTAAAAACATGGCTTGCTTATGGACAAACTCAACAACATAGGAATAAAATAGACAAGCAATCCTTTTTTCAGTAGAAAATTCCAATTACTCAAGTAAGCTACATCATACGTAGTACATAAGAAGCGCAAATGAACATCATCAGCAGTAAACCATCATGCAACTTCTACCTGCTGAAACAACTAAGTGAGTATAATTTATCAGAAAAATGCCTACATTTCAGCCTAATTTACCTCTACATTAATAATACTACCAGAACACTAAGGCTTCAAAAGTGAACACTAAGAATAATGTTCAGACTAAAGTATAGGGCATCTTGCAAAGGATTATTACTCCCTACATCTACAAGTCAATAACAATTATTCTAAATACTACGAACTTGGACAAAATATAGTCAAATACACAACACAAGAAGGAAAATAATTACAGGTAAAACAGCAGACACTCAATATCTCAAAACAATCCGGTAAAAATATTCTACAACAAACTGCCTCATAACATAAAACTGCTAAGTCCCCAAAACATATACAAATACAATCAATAAAAATTACTTGAAAAGGGAAAACTGTCTACAGTCTCACAGAGTTGGTGTAAAATAACAGCAAAACTTAGAAGCATGCACAGTCAATAGTGCACAATTTGCATACAGTTCACATGCAAACTCTCATGAAAAGGTTCAAAACTGTCTCCCAGCTCAGTTCTCATCTATACTTGGACAACAAAATCCTGCAACAAATTCTCAGAAATCCTACCTTTCCTACCCTTGCTTAAATAGCTAAAGTGCAATCTTCATACTAAAATATTGAAAAAAGGCTTATCTATTTACATAAAAGTGTGTACACATGTGTTTGTCTGCGTGTACTCTTAGATAAATTGATCAAAAAGCAATATAGTTATAAATCAAAGACTATACCTAATAATATTAATTTCAAAATAAGCTGATAGAAAAAGATATAATAACTACAGTATAAGCTTTTAATTTTTGTTAATTACAAAAAATAAAAGTTAAATACAGTAAATAAACCTGGTCACTTACATTGAAAAAGGAACATAAATTGAGAGTATTTGAAAATAAGATCCTTAGGAAAATATTTGGGCCTAAAACAGATGAGGAGACAGATGAGTGGAGAAGGTTACATAATTTAGAAGTACATAATTTGTATTCATGTCCAGATATTATTAGAATGATTAAATCAAAAAGACTTAGGTGTGTAGATCATGTGGTACAAATGGGAGAGGAAAGAAGAGTATACAGGATTCTTGTTGGGAAACCTGATGGTAAAAGATCAATAGGAAGACCAAAACAAAGATGGAGGTATAATGTAGAGATGGACCTAAAGGAAATTGGTAGGGAAGGAAAGGAGTATATAGATCTTGCTCAGGACAGGGACAGATGAAAGGCATGTGTTGCTGCAGCCATGAACATTCGGGTTTAAGATGGCTAGAGAGTTAGTTAGTTATACATTAAATAAGCATAATATTTGGATTGTAAATAGAGAATATAACAAATGTACAATGCATTGTGCGAAAACTGTCAACTTTGCATTATAAGCAGAAAATTAAACCAGTTTGCCCTAGAAATACATTTTAAGAATAGCCCAAAATAGCATGCGTAATAGAAAATTAAGAAAACTTTCTGATGCATAAAAGTACTGACTAGTGCTGAATGAATCAATTACTGTAAAATATTATTCTCTGATTCAAGTAATTTAACTGTAAACATTATCTTTTGTGTGTAAAATATAATTGTTAGTTGAACTTATAAGTACAAATATTAACTTTATACGCCTTCATACACTCTAAATAACATAACTTTGATATATAAATTAGTAACAATTTGTTAAAATTAAGTTAAACTGTAGAATTGTTTTCTTAAATAAATATAAAAATACTAAACAAATAATTCCTTCTTTTCCTATTTAAAAAATGCCAAACAGTGTAAACCAGTTGTTAGTGGCTAAATAACATAAAATTTGAAGGCATTAACAATATTTTTAAAAATACTGTTTTTTACCTAACTTTGTGAATTAAATACTAGTAGATTTTGTCAAATTATAAATAAAATATACCTATTTCTTTGGTATTTGTACTAAAGTGAAGAAAATGTTACTAAAACTTGGCTAGTACAGTAAATCTGAGAGTTTTAGCATTATTTGTCCGTAACTGGATATAATTGTAACCTGTTAATCTCGCCAAACACAATCTTTACCTCAATTTGGGAAGCTAGCTGAACTTTAGCGTTTCAAATTTCATATAGTGGAGGCCTCTATAGTGGAAAAATACACCCAGTCTGTAAAAATTTGGAAATATTGTCTCCTTCTCTGGCGAACCAGATCAAGAGTGTTCTCAAATGTTTCAATATATTTCTTAACATAACTAACTTTTCAAGAAAAGAATACCTTGTGCCCAGATAGCTTAGTTGGTATAGCGTTAGGCTTTTAACCTATCCGTCCAGGGTTCGAAACCCTGTCTGGGCGATTACAATTTTTAAATTTTGTCATCGGACCTTGTGCACAATGGATATAAAATATGTTTACAGTCTAACAGATTATTATTTATCTTAAAATTTTGCAAATAAGCTTTTAAGTTTCTCAAATATCAGCATCTTTAGCTAACAGTAGTACAGCATAACCAGTATTATTATAATAGAAAAGTTCTGGTGGTAGAACCTACACCTACTGTAATATCTCTGTGTTATTAACTTACATGCAGCCCATAACTTTTGGGACTGTTTCTCGTCCGTTACATTTCCTCGCCATTTATCCTTAGCGTCGCAATTAGCCTCAGAAGCAAAAAAAAAGCGAAATCTTATATTTGTTCTTTTTATATCTCTGAAACCAGCTATACTATAGAACTATATTTAATGAATTTTGCAGTCTTCCTGTTTGATCTGTTAAATAATCCAGTCAATAAAAATATACTTACATTGAAAAATCTGTTTTTCAGATACTTTAATCGGGTAATCTGCTTTTGCGTACTTCCTCAGAAATATACACAATCATAGTTCTTTATAAATTTAGCACCTGATATAGAATAAGTCGAAGTCTAGTTAGAGTTGGCCTGTAAGTGCTTCTGGTACAAGTAGTTACTTGAAAAAGCAAATATTGGGTGTATAAAAGATAGCATTCTTGTGAAACAATAAAAATCAACCTCATTTCCTCTTAATATTAGCTGTAAATGCTTCTTGCAGATTAACAAAGCTCTGGCGTGTGGTCCTACGTCACCTATAATCCTTTGTAAGGTTCGTGTTGTCCTATAAATTGTCGATATACATACTAAGTCCCTAGTTACAGCCTATGCTTTTAGTTTCAATCAGAGGATTTCAGTGTTCAGATAGTGATTGTAGCCTCGTATAATAAACCAAATGGAAATAACAGTAGTGGTATTGACTGTACAACCAGCACCACTTATAGGTGTAGAAAGTATGAACCCCCCTCAAGCAGATTTGCTTACACTTAAAACAAGCTCAACATGCCCATATGAGCTTTTTGCTCAAGTGTGGAACCCTGCCTAATCCAAGATTTTTGTAAAAATGCCCTCGGGAATTTCTCGGAAAGTATGAACCCCCTCAGATTGATTTGTCTACACTTATAAAAGGCACTTCTGTGAGATTGTTGTCCATAAATTTGTTAAAAATATGCCCCTCTTGATATTTTTTTTTGCCCACACCTAAAACTAGGCCACCCACACCCATACACACCCACCTATACACACCTACACCCACCCACACCCACCCACACATATTTACTTCCGGTCCACTTCCGGTCCACTTCCGGTCCACTTCCGGTTCACTTCCGGTCCACTTCCGGTCCACTTCCGGTCCACCGATTTGAACCCCAAGAAATTGTATATAAATACCAATGCCAAAAATATCAACACACATACATATACACATTAAATATACAAAACACACTGCTGAACCCAACTGATATTTTTTTATTAAGCATAGAATTTTGATTTGAACCCCAAGAAATTTTATATAACAAAATTCTAATATTTACTTTTGTTTAACAGGAACAACAAGTTCTGAGCACATAAGCAGTTTCTGAGGAATACAAGGCAGCAGCAGCAGCAAGCAATTAACTTATAGAAGGCAGTGTGTATCATATCTAATTGCATGGATAATCTTGACACAGGATTTTTTGAGAGAAGATGTATTTGAAAATACATAAAATCTAAGTCACTTGTTGATGATTTAAAGCTTAGATTCTTTGGCCTGTCTGAGTATGACCTGTTTGTTGTGCAGAATGAAACTGAAATGCAATGGGTGTTTGCCAGTGACAGGCCATTCCAATGCCTGTATCTCAACTTTATCAGTGAGTTTGAAAGGCTTGTATACAACAAGTACAAGAGAATTGTTGGATTGTTTGTTAATTTTTATACAGACAGGTGCCATTATAATTTAAGGTTGAAATTGTTTGACAATTATTGGTTCAACAATTGCTATGAGCATTGTTTTGAGTATAGGATGGCCATGATTGCATCTCAGAGTTTAAATTGGAGACATTATAAATATTCAAATAAAATTATTAACAAGATATCTAAGATTGAATTTGTTACAACTGATAATGGGAATTTGTACAGTGGTGAAGATTTCAATCCAGAGTTTGTATCAAATTCCAACTATATATATTTGAATGAGCTTGTCATGTATTTTATAAGGCAAAAATTTAGAGATTGCACTTATGATTGTATTGTTGAGGCACTGGGGCAGAATAATTTGCATGATATATGCAACTGTGGGAGAGTTTTGTCCAGCCTCTCAGTGTGATTTCAGGCACAAAAATCTGGCAGTTGGGAATCAATTCGCAGCAGGCAGCCCTGATTATTTCAGCAGAGACAGCAATCAAGGTAAATAAATATTTGCTGCAAGTGTAATTTAATTCTCTTCTCATCAGTGTAACACATTTCCTGTCTTATGCAGTTCCAAATCCCTGCCCCATCAGTGCTCAGCCAGGCTCGGGTCTGTATGCAGGAAGAGGCAAGACATTTGTTTGAAATCTGTTTGGAAGCCTGTACCTATTCACAGCACAGCTCTGTCAGAGATAGGGACAATGAGTAATATCTGTAATTAATAATTCAGTAATCATTTCTAACAAGTTTAATTTTCAATAGGCTCTTCTCATCAGTGTAATACATTTCCTGTCTTATGCAGTTCCAAATCCCTGCATAGCAGTGCTGTAGCCAGGCTCGGGTCTGTATGTAGGAAGAGGCATAGTTGAAATCTGCTTGGGTATAATTTTTTGAAGCCTGTACCTCATCACAGCATAGCTCTGTCAGAGGATAGGGACATTGAGTATAAAATCTGTAATCAATAAGTCAGTAATCAATTCTAACAAGTTTAATTTTTAATAGGCCCTTCATGTCTTGTTTTACATCCAGTTCCAAATCCCTGCCTATCAGTGCTGTAGAAATATCAGCCAGGCTCGGGTTTATGTGTGGGAAGAGGCAGGATATTTGTTTGAAATCTGCTTGGGTATAATTTTCTGAAGCCTGTACCTGATCACAGCATAGCTCTGTCAGAGATAGGGGCATATTTTTCAGGCTCTCTTGTTACAATCTTGTTTCTCTCTGCATCACTATAATAATATCTGCCACATGTTCTATGATTATATGCTCTAACAACTTCAATGAAAACATATCTGTAATCAATTCTAACAAGTTTAATTCTTAATAGGCTCTTCTCCTCATCAGTGTAACAAATTTCCTGTCTTGTTTTACATGCAGTTCCATCCCTGACCATTAGTGCTGTAGAAATATCAGCCAGGCTCGGGTCTGTGTGTAGGAACAGGCAAGATATTTGTAGTTGAAATTTGCATGCAATAATCTGGATGTATGAGATGTTTTATTGATTTTATGTTTCTATATTTTTCAGGCTCTCTTGTTACAATCTTGTTTCTCTCTGTAATATTGCCACCACTATAATAATATCTGCCACATGTTTGATTGTTTGCATTGCGGGATTGATTCCCACTGTACCAACCTATGTATGTATTATTGGGAGCTTAGATAATTGTCCCCCACACCTGCATGTTTCATTCCAAGAGGTTTTGTCTAGGCACAGTGCAAGGCTCTTACTGCTGCAATTTCTGAATTTTTGCCTCAGAAAATACAGAACAAGCTTATTCAGGCATTTGTGCTTTAAATACCCAACAAGATCCGGGTGGAAATCATCTGCACTGAACAAGTGCCCATCATCTGTGGTCACAAATTCAATATTCCTATTAAACAGATTGGGATTGGAAATTATTCTGTTCAAAAATTTAAAATGAACCCAATTTAAGCTCAGATGAGCTCTAAATCATAATCTTCATACCCATCACAACAATTGCTGTACCAACATTCATCAAACAATTTCAACCTGCAGAAATAATAATAGCTCCCAGTGTGGTGATGCACAAACAATCCACAAATTCTCTTAAACTTGTTGTACATAAATTTTTCAAACTTGCTTACATCCTTCAGTGACAAGTATTGAAAATTCTTGTCACTGTTAAGAACCCAGTGCATTTCAGTCTTATTCAGAACTGCAAACAAATTATACTCGGACAGGTTCAGGAACCTAAGCCTAAAATCTTGAACAAGTGATTCGGATTTTATGTATTTTGAAATTCCTCTTCTGTCAAAAAATTCTGTATTATGACAAGTTTAGTGGCAATGTGAACAATTCCCTGTCATATTGGCATGTATTTTGTATGTTGTGCGCTTCAAGTGACAGGCATATGCATTCATGCTCACAATTTTTAAATTTTTGCTTAAACATATACATTAGAATCTCACTGAAATTTGTATATTTTGAAAATTTGTTCATGCCTGGCTTAAAATCTTCAAGTCGATACAAATTGCCCTTATCTGTGGTGACATATTCAATATGATTCAGGGGTAGAGGTACAGAAATTCTGTTGGTGATATTATAGTGGATCCAGTTTAGACTCTGTGGCATAATTATGTCCATTTTGTACACAAAACAATTCTTATTGCAATTGTTGTACCAGTAATCATCATACATTGCAAATCCACAATACCAATAATAATACTCTACAGAATAATGCACAAAAAATCCAACAATTTTTTTGCATGTATTGAACATGGATATTTCAAATCTTATTAGGGATTTCAGGGACAGGTAGTGAAAGGCAAAATCACTTGAAAGCACCTATTGCATTTCAGTTTCATTCCCAACAGAGAACAGGTCATGCTCGGACAGATTCAAGAACCTAAGCCTGAAATCCCCAATAAGTGATTGTGATTTGATGTATTTTGAAATTGCTCTTCTGTCAAAAAATTATGCATATTTAATAATTACACACTGGCATGAATATGCAAGGAACAGAATCATGAAAACCTATTACTCAATGCATTCCGATACAGCCTCATTGTTTATGATTGTTGCAAATTTTGAGATGAAACTGTTTTTATGTGATTCAAGGCCCATCAAAGATATTACACAGTGAACAATTACAGTGTCACTTGTTTCATCCAAAACAATATTGTATATGAGATGGGGTAATTTTTTCAATTTAATATATTCCAATCTGTCAAGTTGCATGAAGCACTCAATTGCAAGAACCATCTCGGTGTTATTTTTTGCTGTTCTGAAAAGGAGGTAGCATGAAACAATGGCATTTACAGATTCTGAATTGTATATAATTTTTGTAGAGAAACAATCAACATAGTTGATAGAGCTCATATAATTAGATTTTTCTGCTGAGGTCTTGGAATTTTTGATGAATGCATATCCTATATTCTCTATGTATTCATATGTGATGATATTATCAGGTGCTTTGTCTTGAAATTCTACAAAATATATTTTTGTTGTTCCTACAAGGGTCATAACATAAAAATCATCATAGTACCCAACCTCAGAGTATACATACCTGAGCAACTGATTGTATTTGTGGGTATTGAGCTTGAACAGATTGATCTTATTTTCAGGGGGGCTCACAATGTTGTCACAGAACCTGAGGATCCCATCACTGCTCAGGGATGTGCTTAGCTCAGGTCTGAAAATCTTGTTGACATAACATTTTGTGCCTTTATTTGAAATTTTAACAACAATTTTGAAATCTACAAGGCTTATCTCTGTGACATAATTCTCCAGGATGCTGACAAGTTGTTGATTTGTATTCAATGCATCTATGATGCTCACTTGCATAATTTGTGTGGGGACATATGGGTTCTCTTCAAAACAAACAGTTCTGTGATTAAAATTATCTGAAAAATCTCTTGCATTTGTTTCATATATACTGTAGACAAGATACTGATTGTTTATATATTTTACAATATAATCTTCATACATCTTGCAAGTGGGGGCAACAGAATATCTATGAGTTATATTTATATCTAGGCTTTCACTATTCTGTACAGTCAATATGTTGGGAACAAAAAATTTATTCTATACCTTCAATCCTGTTTCTGCTCTATTTCTGCACTCCCTGCTGTCCCTGCTGTGTCTGTTGTTTCTGCTGTGTCTGCAAATATTTTTAATTTAAATAATTGTTTCCCACAATTGCATCTTCTGCTAAGATTATTCCTACCTAGAATTTTTGCAATACAATCAGAATCACAATTTTTGAATTTTTGTCTTATAAAATACATTATAATCTCATTCAAGTATATATGTTTAGAGTACCACACACAATCAGGATCAAAATCATCCCCACTATACAAATGGCCAGCATCTGTTGTGACAAATTCAATATCATTATAAATTGTAGATATTCTAAATTTGTAATGCATCCAATTCAAGCTTGGATATGAATCAATCCTCATCCTATGCTCTGAAAACAAATTGTAGCAATTTCCCCACCAGTGATTCCTAAACACTTTCAGCATGAAATAATACCCATAATCATCTGTGTAAAAATTCACAAAATATCCAGCAATTCTGCCATAATTATTGTACACAATTTTTTTAAACTTGCTTATATATTTAAGGCATAGGTAGTGAAAAGGCAATTCACTGTTAAGCACCCACTGCATCTCTGTTTCCTTGCAAACTGCAAACAGGTCATACTCAGAGAATCCAGATAATCTGATTCTGATATTTTCCACTATTGTTCCTATATAAACGTTTCAACGTATGTTCAACATCTGTTTCAACGTATGTTCAACATGTGCTTAGCTCATGTTGAACATACGTTGAAACAGATGTTGAACATACGTTGAAACGTTTATATAGGAACAATAGTGGAAAATATCAGAATCAGATTATCTGGATTCTCTGAGTATGACCTGTTTGCAGTTTGCAAGGAAACAGAGATGCAGTGGGTGCTTAACAGTGAATTGCCTTTTCACTACCTATGCCTTAAATATATAAGCAAGTTTAAAAAAATTGTGTACAATAATTATGGCAGAATTGCTGGATATTTTGTGAATTTTTACACAGATGATTATGGGTATTATTTCATGCTGAAAGTGTTTAGGAATCACTGGTGGGGAAATTGCTACAATTTGTTTTCAGAGCATAGGATGAGGATTGATTCATATCCAAGCTTGAATTGGATGCATTACAAATTTAGAATATCTACAATTTATAATGATATTGAATTTGTCACAACAGATGCTGGCCATTTGTATAGTGGGGATGATTTTGATCTTGATTGTGTGTGGTACTCTAAACATATATACTTGAATGAGATTATAATGTATTTTATAAGACAAAAATTCAAAAATTGTGATTCTGATTGTATTGCAAAAATTCTAGGTAGGAATAATCTTAGCAGAAGATGCAATTGTGGGAAACAATTATTTAAATTAAAAATATTTGCAGACACAGCAGAAACAACAGACACAGCAGGGACAGCAGGGAGTGCAGAAATAGAGCAGAAACAGGATTGAAGGTATAGAATAAATTTTTTGTTCCCAACATATTGACTGTACAGAATAGTGAAAGCCTAGATATAAATATAACTCATAGATATTCTGTTGCCCCCACTTGCAAGATGTATGAAGATTATATTGTAAAATATATAAACAATCAGTATCTTGTCTACAGTATATATGAAACAAATGCAAGAGATTTTTCAGATAATTTTAATCACAGAACTGTTTGTTTTGAAGAGAACCCATATGTCCCCACACAAATTATGCAAGTGAGCATCATAGATGCATTGAATACAAATCAACAACTTGTCAGCATCCTGGAGAATTATGTCACAGAGATAAGCCTTGTAGATTTCAAAATTGTTGTTAAAATTTCAAATAAAGGCACAAAATGTTATGTCAACAAGATTTTCAGACCTGAGCTAAGCACATCCCTGAGCAGTGATGGGATCCTCAGGTTCTGTGACAACATTGTGAGCCCCCCTGAAAATAAGATCAATCTGTTCAAGCTCAATACCCACAAATACAATCAGTTGCTCAGGTATGTATACTCTGAGGTTGGGTACTATGATGATTTTTATGTTATGACCCTTGTAGGAACAACAAAAATATATTTTGTAGAATTTCAAGACAAAGCACCTGATAATATCATCACATATGAATACATAGAGAATATAGGATATGCATTCATCAAAAATTCCAAGACCTCAGCAGAAAAATCTAATTATATGAGCTCTATCAACTATGTTGATTGTTTCTCTACAAAAATTATATACAATTCAGAATCTGTAAATGCCATTGTTTCATGCTACCTCCTTTTCAGAACAGCAAAAAATAACACCGAGATGGTTCTTGCAATTGAGTGCTTCATGCAACTTGACAGATTGGAATATATTAAATTGAAAAAATTACCCCATCTCATATACAATATTGTTTTGGATGAAACAAGTGACACTGTAATTGTTCACTGTGTAATATCTTTGATGGGCCTTGAATCACATAAAAACAGTTTCATCTCAAAATTTGCAACAATCATAAACAATGAGGCTGTATCGGAATGCATTGAGTAATAGGTTTTCATGATTCTGTTCCTTGCATATTCATGCCAGTGTGTAATTATTAAATATGCATAATTTTTTGACAGAAGAGCAATTTCAAAATACATCAAATCACAATCACTTATTGGGGATTTCAGGCTTAGGTTCTTGAATCTGTCCGAGCATGACCTGTTCTCTGTTGGGAATGAAACTGAAATGCAATAGGTGCTTTCAAGTGATTTTGCCTTTCACTACCTGTCCCTGAAATCCCTAATAAGATTTGAAATATCCATGTTCAATACATGCAAAAAAATTGTTGGATTTTTTGTGCATTATTCTGTAGAGTATTATTATTGGTATTGTGGATTTGCAATGTATGATGATTACTGGTACAACAATTGCAATAAGAATTGTTTTGTGTACAAAATGGACATAATTATGCCACAGAGTCTAAACTGGATCCACTATAATATCACCAACAGAATTTCTGTACCTCTACCCCTGAATCATATTGAATATGTCACCACAGATAAGGGCAATTTGTATCGACTTGAAGATTTTAAGCCAGGCATGAACAAATTTTCAAAATATACAAATTTCAGTGAGATTCTAATGTATATGTTTAAGCAAAAATTTAAAAATTGTGAGCATGAATGCATATGCCTGTCACTTGAAGCGCACAACATACAAAATACATGCCAATATGACAGGGAATTGTTCACATTGCCACTAAACTTGTCATAATACAGAATTTTTTGACAGAAGAGGAATTTCAAATACATAAAATCCGAATCACTTGTTCAAGATTTTAGGCTTAGGTTCCTGAACCTGTCCGAGTATAATTTGTTTGCAGTTCTGAATAAGACTGAAATGCACTGGGTTCTTAACAGTGACAAGAATTTTCAATACTTGTCACTGAAGGATGTAAGCAAGTTTGAAAAATTTATGTACAACAAGTTTAAGAGAATTTGTGGATTGTTTGTGCATCACCACACTGGGAGCTATTATTATTTCTGCAGGTTGAAATTGTTTGATGAATGTTGGTACAGCAATTGTTGTGATGGGTATGAAGATTATGATTTAGAGCTCATCTGAGCTTAAATTGGGTTCATTTTAAATTTTTGAACAGAATAATTTCCAATCCCAATCTGTTTAATAGGAATATTGAATTTGTGACCACAGATGATGGGCACTTGTTCAGTGCAGATGATTTCCACCCGGATCTTGTTGGGTATTTAAAGCACAAATGCCTGAATAAGCTTGTTCTGTATTTTCTGAGGCAAAAATTCAGAAATTGCAGCAGTAAGAGCCTTGCACTGTGCCTAGACAAAACCTCTTGAATGAAACATGCAGGTGTGGGGACAATTATCTAAGCTCCCAATAATACATACATAGGTTGGTACAGTGGGAATCAATCCCGCAATGCAAACAATCAAACATGTGGCAGATATTATTATAGTGGTGGCAATATTACAGAGAGAAACAAGATTGTAACAAGAGAGCCTGAAAAATATAGAAACATAAAATCAATAAAACATCTCATACATCCAGATTATTGCATGCAAATTTCAACTACAAATATCTTGCCTGTTCCTACACACAGACCCGAGCCTGGCTGATATTTCTACAGCACTAATGGTCAGGGATGGAACTGCATGTAAAACAAGACAGGAAATTTGTTACACTGATGAGGAGAAGAGCCTATTAAGAATTAAACTTGTTAGAATTGATTACAGATATGTTTTCATTGAAGTTGTTAGAGCATATAATCATAGAACATGTGGCAGATATTATTATAGTGATGCAGAGAGAAACAAGATTGTAACAAGAGAGCCTGAAAAATATGCCCCTATCTCTGACAGAGCTATGCTGTGATCAGGTACAGGCTTCAGAAAATTATACCCAAGCAGATTTCAAACAAATATCCTGCCTCTTCCCACACATAAACCCGAGCCTGGCTGATATTTCTACAGCACTGATAGGCAGGGATTTGGAACTGGATGTAAAACAAGACATGAAGGGCCTATTAAAAATTAAACTTGTTAGAATTGATTACTGACTTATTGATTACAGATTTTATACTCAATGTCCCTATCCTCTGACAGAGCTATGCTGTGATGAGGTACAGGCTTCAAAAAATTATACCCAAGCAGATTTCAACTATGCCTCTTCCTACATACAGACCCGAGCCTGGCTACAGCACTGCTATGCAGGATTTGGAACTGCATAAGACAGGAAATGTATTACACTGATGAGAAGAGCCTATTGAAAATTAAACTTGTTAGAAATGATTACTGAATTATTAATTACAGATATTACTCATTGTCCCTATCTCTGACAGAGCTGTGCTGTGAATAGGTACAGGCTTCCAAACAGATTTCAAACAAATGTCTTGCCTCTTCCTGCATACAGACCCGAGCCTGGCTGAGCACTGATGGGGCAGGGATTTGGAACTGCATAAGACAGGAAATGTGTTACACTGATGAGAAGAGAATTAAATTACACTTGCAGCAAATATTTATTTACCTTGATTGCTGTCTCTGCTGAAATAATCAGGGCTGCCTGCTGCGAATTGATTCCCAACTGCCAGATTTTTGTGCCTGAAATCACACTGAGAGGCTGGACAAAACTCTCCACAGTTGCATATATCATGCAAATTATTCTGCCCCAGTGCCTCAACAATACAATCATAAGTGCAATCTCTAAATTTTTGCCTTATAAAATACATGACAAGCTCATTCAAATATATATAGTTGGAATTTGATACAAACTCTGGATTGAAATCTTCACCACTGTACAAATTCCATTATCAGTTGTAACAAATTCAATCTTAGATATCTTGTTAATAATTTTATTTGAATATTTATAATGTCTCCAATTTAAACTCTGAGATGCAATCATGGCCATCCTATACTCAAAACAATGCTCATAGCAATTGTTGAACCAATAATTGTCAAACAATTTCAACCTTAAATTATAATGGCACCTGTCTGTATAAAAATTAACAAACAATCCAACAATTCTCTTGTACTTGTTGTATACAAGCCTTTCAAACTCACTGATAAAGTTGAGATACAGGCATTGGAATGGCTGTCACTGGCAAACACCCATTGCATTTCAGTTTCATTCTGCACAACAAACAGGTCATACTCAGACAGGCCAAAGAATCTAAGCTTTAAATCATCAACAAGTGACTTAGATTTTATGTATTTTCAAATACATCTTCTCTCAAAAAATCCTGTGTCAAGATTATCCATGCAATTAGATATGATACACACTGCCTTCTATAAGTTAATTGCTTGCTGCTGCTGCTGCCTTGTATTCCTCAGAACTGCTTATGTGCTCAGAACTTGTTGTTCCTGTTAAACAAAAGTAAATATTAGAATTTTGTTATATAAAATTTCTTGGGGTTCAAATCAAAATTCTATGCTTAATAAAAAATATCAGTTGGGTTCAGCAGTGTGTTTTGTATATTTAATGTGTATATGTATGTGTGTTGATATTTTTGGCATTGGTATTTATATACAATTTCTTGGGTTCAAATCGGTGGACCGGAAGTGGACCGGAAGTGGACCGAAGTGAACCGGAAGTGGACCGGAAGTGGACCGGAAGTGGACCGGAAGTAAATATGTGTGGGTGGGTGTGGGTGGGTGTAGGTGTGTATAGGTGGGTGTGTATGGGTGTGGGTGGCCTAGTTTTAGGTGTGGGCAAAAAAAAATATCAAGAGGGCATATTTTTAACAAATTTATGGACAACAATCTCACAGAAGTGCCTTTTATAAGTGTAGACAAATCAATCTGAGGGGGTTCATACTTTCCGAGAAATTCCCGAGGGCATTTTTACAAAATCTTGGATTAGGCAGGGTTCCACACTTGAGCAAAAAGCTCATATGGGCATGTTGAGCTTGTTTTAAGTGTAAGCAAATCTGCTTGAGGGGGGTTCATAC